>NC_134837.1:24327875-24631149 GCF_004210375.1 Tachypleus tridentatus | reverse complement strand
GAAGCAAATCAGGTTTTTACAAAAAACAATATGAGAACTGAATAAAGTGTTTCTTTGGTGAAGACAAAGATAGCTAACACTTTGTGACTAAGTGGCCTGATCATGCATAAAACTAAAGGACAAATTATTCTATCATAAGTTTTTTCAAGTGGTTGTTTTTAAATTCACTAGTGTTTTGAGGAAACATTTGAATTTAAAGAATTTCAAATCTCTGTACAAATCCTAGTTTGTGTTATTCCACTCTGAATAGTTAACAGAATTTTTATCCTTTTCAAAGCTTAGTTAGAAAACTGATTACATTACATGAACTTTGTAAATTCAACTCTAGTGTCTGACAGATATTTTTGTATTCTAAAATACATATTTCAAAGGAAGATTAGGGAATTTGAGGAAAATCAACATATTATGAAAACAAACAACTAATGCTAAGGAAGTACAGTTTCAAATACTTATTAATGAAATATGTTTCAACTAACATATCTTCAACATCTCTCGTTTTTCATTTATATTTTTGTATTGTTATATTTTTTAAAAAGAGTAAAATGTAAAAATCAGTAAAAAATAAATACAATTTTATCCAACCAATTCAAGCTGTATCACATGACTGTAACCTGCTCAGTTGTTTACATTGTTTCTGTTGCTAACTGCGTGTCACATACTTAGGTAAATTTAATTTTAAAGGGTATTGTAAAGTAATTAAATTAAAAATAAACAGATGTAAAAAATTAGATAGTTGAGGCTGTTACAACCTGCAATCACAGTCATTCTACAAAGAGTAAAAGTATTTTCAATTTTATTTCATTTAAAAATATTTTTCGTTTGACAATTTTATTACAGTTAATATTTGTGTACAGAAAATAAAAAAAATTAAAGTTTGAATGAAAAAAAAGTGATGTTCATTATGGAGGTTTTAAACATTATATGAAACTAAGATAAAAAAGTCTTTTTATTCTAAGCATGAAAGTCACCTTTCAGCCATTTTATTAAAAAACTGACTTTTGTGTACAGCAGACTTACTGGATTTACTAAAAGCTGGAAAAATTCTGTGAAAATGTACTTAGTACATTCAGAGCTATAGTACATATAATTTTGTAGTCACATGGTGGTTACAAGGTTTGACAATGTGACAGAGCTAAGAATAACAAAAACAAAACAAACATTTGTTTTTTGTATTGAACTTTAGATTTTGATTCATACATAATCTATTAAACATCTCTGCATTTTCTTACATCTTATGAAAACTTAAATTCAACTCACCATCTTCCCAGCTTCTTTCTTCTTGCACTCTTTCAAAACATTCAAACATGAAAATATACTAAAAAAAAAAAAAATTTATAGATATTCTAGCCAAAGTTACAATTGTTCACAGCAAGTTTAAAACTAGAGTTACTACTAGTTTGAGAGGCATGTATACTTTTATACAATAAAACATAAAATGAATTTAATTTTCCTTCAGTTTGATAACCTTGGCTAAGACTGTGGTTAGAAGCAATACTCAAAACTGTGTCTTAGCTTTTTTAACACAATAAAAAACCCATCATGAAGCAAAAGAATCTGGAAATGTACTTCTTAACATTTTAAATAAATCCAGATAACACTATGCTGAAGAAACTAAGCAACATTAGCCTAATGAAACAAAATATGATTTACATTCCACAGTAGACAACATCAGTTCAGTGTACCTCTACTGGAAAACACAAATTTGTAGCCTAATTACGAGATTGGTTCAAAAACAGACCTCGCATAGTTAGAGTATAGAAAATAATATAATATAAAATATAGTCTTACTGAAAATAAACATTTGAAAAATATTTAGGAGGTTTTAGAAATTATGCAAATAATATTTAAGATTTTTGGTATGAAGCCTAGTTTTTTCATCAGAACATGAAATCACTTTACACCAAGACTTAATAAAAAGATTTCTCACGAACAAAAAATCTGATTTTTCGTGTAAAAATACTTGTAATCTTTACTAAAAATCTACCAAATTTTGTGAAGGTTCACATACTAAAGTTATAGTGCAAATACTTAACACGCAGATGAACTTGTTTATACTATACCGAGTCAATACCGAAAGTAAACAGTTAGAAAACATATGAAAAGCAAATAACATGTAGAAAATGTTACTGTAAATGATAAATTAAAAAACAACTGACAAAACTGTATGGAAATTTTGACAAACTTAAGTGATATAAATTTCAGGATTTGACATTTTTTTGTTTTTATTTTTTACAGCTTCCTAAAGAAAACTCAAGGACTGTTATACACAACTTGCTACACAATCTCCAACAGTATCTATTTAGCCAACACTTACTGTCCATTGCAACTTTCAGTGTTATATTAGTTAATACAGCATAAAATCATTATTAATAGTTCATATTTTAATAGTACCTAAGTTTTAAGTTCTTAATTTTATAAGGCAATTATTTCTAAAAAAATCCTAAATTTCCTCTAGTGAGAAAGGTGACAAATTTTCTCTTGGCATCTTTTCTATTTTATTCAGCACCCTTAAAATACTTTTGATTTTTGGGATGAAGCACAGTTTTTTAATTATAAAATGAGATCACTTTGCAACAATAAATAGTTCACCATAAAATCATTATTTCTCAGACAAACCACAATTTTTATAGTTTTCAATTTTGTTTGGTTACTTAACTGTTACATCCTCTCTTTCAGAATTTCTCAAAGAGTTCTTTCTTATTTTTAATTCTATATTATTTATAACCAATAGAAAGCCAAGGTTTTCATCTATCAAATGATGTATTAAATCATGTTGTGTTCTGAAGAGAGAATTATTAATTTCCCTTAGTATAAGTTTTGTTTTCAACAGGAAAGATAATGACTAGCTTAGATGAATTTGTAATGCCTCTTGTAACACAGTTAGAAAGCTAGAAAAATTGAGATAGTCAGAGGAAAAAAAAAGACACGAGTAAGTACTTATCATTTTTCATATTTATTCTTTATGTATTACTACAGAAGTAAATAAAATGTAAAAAATATGGATCTCTTTAGGTTAGATTAGGTAAAATAAAGAAAAATAATACAATGAAAATATCTCATGAGACACACAAGAAAACAGTTCGATGTAGCTCATGAGTAATCAATTTGATAATGTAAAGTGAGCTGCATGTTCCCCAAGTGATCTACAACTTGCAATATTGCAAATAGTAATTATATATGGTTCAAAGGGCAATAAAACACTAACATCTTATTATAAATTGATATATACTATACAGCAAATGTTATCCAAGGATAGACCAAATTCATCCAATTGCACCTAGATACGATGGCCAATAGGAACAATTGCAGATCATCTATTCTGAAAATGCATGGCCTACCAAGGAAAAAAAACATCACCCCAGGTGGGATGCTTTGGTAAGGAATGAAGTTTTGAAGCATACAGTAAAGACAGTTGTAAACAGTAGAGGTGCAAAGAAAGTTCATGATACTCTGTGTATAAGCTCTGAACTGGGGAAGTGCAGAAAGCCCCAGTGCAAAGTCAAAATCCTTGATGATGAATGGGGTCCAGCATCTTTAAGGCAGAGCCATAGAACAGTGATCTATAGTCGAGTTTCAAACGAATAAAAGCATGATATGTCTTTAGCACAGAACAATGATCTGCTCCTCATGTGGTGGAAGAGAGGACACGAAGGATGTTCAGTGCTCTTTTACATTTGACCCGTAGCTGCTTGATGTGTGGTATAAAGGTCAGCTTTTGGTCAAAGATAAGCACACAGGGAACACAGGCAGCACAACTTTGTGAATGCGGAGTTCAGGATCAGGGTAAATACCCCAACGGCAGCAAAAGTGCATGCAAATGGTTTTAGAGAGAGAGAGAAGTTAAAGCTGTTTGCTGTGGTCCACTTCCAAACGATTAAGGGCAGTCTATAGTTGCCGCTCAATATAAATTCATGTTCAATGACTGACAAGAGATGTGAAAGTCGTCAACATAGAGTCCATTTGCAACAGTAAGAGGGAGTTGTTCAATGATGGCATTAATCTTCATACTGAAAAGTGTGACACTCAAAACATAGCCCTGAGGGACTCCAAGTTCCAGTAGAAAAGAACGGGAAAGTGTTGAACCCATACAGACTTGGAATCACCTGTCCATTAAAAAATGCTTAATAAAAAATGGGCAAATTGCCACGTAACCCATATATATGGAGGTCTTGCAAAATGTCATACTTCAGTTGCATCACAAGTTTTCTCAATGTCAAAGAATACTGATACAAGATGTTGTTGTTTGAGAATGGCTTTTCTGATAGACGTTTCAAGTCGAATCAGGTGGTCTATGGTGGAGCACTGTCGTTGAAACCCACACTGGGTGGATAAGAGGAGGTTGTTTGATTGGAGGAACTAAAGGAGATGAGAATTTACCATCCTCTCAAAGTTCTTACAGAGACAGCTCGTCAAAGCAATTGGACGGTAATTTGAAGGAATCTTGGGATCCCTCCCAGGCTTAGAAAAAGGTAAGACAATAGCCTGACACCAGGCATTAGGAAAAACATTCTCCTGCCAGATTCGGTTAAAAACAAGTAGAAGAATAGTAAGAGAAGCAGGAGCAGCATTTCATAGTGTACATCATTAGGTCCAACCAATGAACCACCAGACCAATGAAGAGCCAGTTTGAGTTCCACCAATGTAAATGGACAATTATTGTCATAGAGACAATCAGCTCGAAAGGACAGAGGTGTTTAGTCTGTCTGAGTCTTGATAGCTAAGAAGGTCGAGGAAAAAGCAGAAGTGTTAGATACTCGGCAAAAGTTTTCACCTAGAGTATCAGTGATGCTTTGGGTATCAGCTGTTTCCAGGCCATCAGAGAGCAAGATCGAGAGGGAAATGGAATTATGCTGCCCACTGACCTGTCAAATCTTGTACCATATGACTTTGGAACTGGTGGTAGAAAATATGCTGGTTGTGAACTTAATCCAAGATTCCTTCTGGCTTTGACGTCTTACTCACCAAGCTGGAAAGTGATGCAGTGTGAGAGTGTGGGATACCTATGAAAAGTATCCAAGGCCAGTTTTTGAGCCTTCCGTGCCATGCGGCAGGCAGGATTCCACCACAGACGAGGATATCGTGCAATACGTGTTAAGGTTTTAGGAATACACTGAGCAGCTGCTTGTATAATACAGTCAGTTACCACTGCCACACAGAAGTCTATTGATGGCTTACAGACAGTGGCAGGATCAAGTTCTGCGAGAGTAGTGAAAGAGGGCTAGTTTGTTTGATCCAGCTTTCACTGGGACATGTGGGTCGGGTGGCATCATCCATAATCAATCTCTCTCAAAATTATAGGAAAATGATCACTGCCTCATGGTTTATTGTCAACCCTCCAAGAAAAATGGAAGAATAGTGAAGGGAGCCAAATGAGAGGTTAATAGCAGTAAAGAACTGACTATGTGCATGAAAATAAGTAGAAGAACCAGTATTGAAAACAGAAAGGTTGTGATCAGTGAGCATATGTTATATGAAGAGACCCATCCTATCAACATCAGCACTTTCCCAGAGGGATGATGTCTATTAAAGTCCTCCAGGATTAAAAAGGGAGACAACAACTGTTCAATGAGAGCATCAAGGTCTGACTGATCATAGGTCTCTCCAGGTGATAGGTAGAGAGAACAAACAGTAATGGTATGACCCAAGGAAACATGGATTGCTGTGGCCTCCAAGGGTGTGTCGAGTGGCAAAGACAGGGTGGGCACATGCTGATCAACCAACAGTGCCACCCCTCCATGCACTCATCCATCACACAGTCTGTGATTTCTATACAAAGAAAACTGCTGAAAGGTGACTGTATTGGTAGGTTTCAGAAATGTTTCCTGTATGGAGAGACCTATAGGATGGTAGGAAGGAATCAGTGTTTTGGTGTCATCCAGATTAGAACGTAAACCTTGACAGTTTCATTGTATCAAGGTGGATATTTTTATTTTCATGTAGCTGAAGTGGGCGGAGAACCCTTCTGTTTACGACCATGTCTTGCTTCTTTACTGTCTTTATTCGAGGATCCATGGATCCTGCCCTAAGTCGTTGGGTAGGTCTTTGCTGTTGGAAAAGGATTCCAACTGAGGACATGAACAAACGACCTTTTTGCATCATGGGGTGGGAGAAGATGTATCCAAGAAAATGCCTGTACCCAAAACCAAAGGAAGGGGATCTTGGGATTTGTTGGAATGTATGGAAGGGACAGAGATGGGTGTTGAAGCTGATTCATTAACCTTTTTAACCATGGAGATCAAAAGACTTTTCATTTGTTTTGAGAATGATTTGTTTGGAGAGAGCAGTCTGTATTCCAACTGTAGAAGTGGAATGGAGTACAACAGTGTATGTCTGAGATGAAGTGGTGGACAACAACTTGTGAGCCTCAGGATAAGTAATGTTATGAATCGTTTTCAAATGTTGCACTTCTTTTTCTTCCAACCATTTAGGGCAAGAACGAAAGTAGGACGGGTGAGAGCCATTGCAGTTGATGCAATGAGGGTTTGTTTCACACTTGTAGGTATCATGGTCCTTGCCATCGTAACGAGCACATGTCAAGAAACCACAACGACGTCTTTGAGTGACTGAATCGCTGACACTGGAAACATCAGAGAGGGTTTTGAATGTACGGCCATACCCTGCAATTGAGATAACCTGCCTTGATGGTGGCAGGTGCACGTGGTGATGTAAATATCAGAACAGGAATACTGGTCGGCAATGTAACTCCATCTTTGTGAGTGAAGATAAGCCTCACTGCAGAAACTCCTTGGGTGGAGACACCAAGGAGAATATGACTCTGGGATGTTCTTCAAATCCCCCTCAACAATAACTCCTCGTGATGAATTCAAAATAGCATGAAGTGTAACCTCAATAGGTGTATCCCCAATTGGGTTTGAATGCAAGAGGAGTTCACTATGTTGAGATGTGGATGTTTCCACCAATATGTCAGCACAATGAAGCTTCTTTATTGTCTTTGGAGAGCCAGCAACTCCCTCCAGTCCCTTCTGAATGAAAAAGGGATACATTTGCCCTAAAGGTTTGTCTGAAAGTGAATGCAATATAAGAAAATGAGGTACAACAGGTGGTACAGATGGTGATGATTGCTGCTCAGAATCTTCAAGATGTGGTTGTTTACCTATGAAATGTTTTTTTCACTATTTTATTTAAGTTTTTATTTGGAGGATCCATAATAAAAAAGGAATATTTTGGTGCCTACTGACCCCACCCATTATGCAGCCCTATGAGGGGACACACTACAATGCCAAACAAGGACACTGCAGCAATGCCAAGGTTCCATGGCACTGTACCCAAACACCAGCATCAAATACAATGTCCACAACACCTGTTGAAAACATCCAACACTGGTACTCGGTTGACCTTAGCCCAGGTGGACCAGCTGACTGACCCAAGAGGAGTCACCCCAAGGCAGCCCGTCTACAGAAATTCAAGGCCAAAGTGGTGTGTTAGGGTTGGACCCCTCAACCATCAGGATCCTCTCCTCCCCTTTATGGGTTACCACACAAGGCAAACACGTGGGTGGATGGTTAGATCCCAGAGATGGGTAAACTGAAAGAAAAGAAACCTTCCGTGGGAGGTCCCCTCACCATGTACAGGAATCTACACCGAGGGGAAGAAAGAAAGGAACTTAAATACTCATTCCAACTGAAAAACCTATACAGAGATAGAAGTTTGTCTACAAAATTTGCATCAAGTTACTTCCCACACTAAGAAATATTTAAAATGCAAAGTTCTTTGGGTAACAATCACTATCACTGACATACCTCAGTAGAAAAGACAGTCCTGAGCTGATCAAGATATGTTTTACATGACCATCTAGATTACACTAGTTGTTTGCAAAATGATGAGGAACTCTTCTAAGTAACAGAAAAATATAATTACTGAAGCTAAAATAAAATCAACATAAATTTATTTGTGAATGAAACTTACATAAGGTGTATATATCTTTATCCAGCGTGGCTTCTTGTCAGGTCGACAGTACTGAAATCCAAAAGCCATTCCTTCTTCATCCACTTCCCACTCTTTAATGCTGTCCCACCTGAATTCAATTATTTGTGACTAGAATAAAAACATAAACAATTAAAAGGTATATTAGAGATATGTTTATTTTCAGAAATTCATGCAAAATATTCATGGATTATTTGTGCTTAGCTCTACCTAACAGACTAATGGGAAGGCAGCTTTTGCATGAAAAAAATAGTGGTTTTTGACTGTACGTCTTTTTAACACACCCAGAGCCATAAAATGTGTGAAACAATTTTTCTTTTTTCCTTTTTGTGGTAATGAATGCAAATGATAAACCTGCAGATCTACAGTACAGCACACTAACTAGTGGTATATGCTTGGTCTTATTACAGATAAAATAATTACCAGTTTTTTGATTTTTTTTAATAACTGGAAAATGACAAGAACTACATAACAATAATAACTGTTTCTTTATACTTAGTTACAACAACAATACACAAAGTACTCTACATGTTTTGTGTTTGACTAAGTGAATAATTTAGCTTACATATACAAAAACAAATGCATCATTCTGTCTAGTAAATAATATATTGGTTGTCTTAATTATATTAGTTGTAGATATTATTTTCATAAAGTTATATTTTAATCAAAAGGAAATGCATATCAATCAGAAGCTCAATCTCACTACAATTAGGGTTTCTGTGCTTCCAAAAGAAATTTTGTTTCCCATAAAATAATTTGTAAAATTCCAGAATATTTATAAAACATTCTTTGATAAAATGTAGTTCGAGAATGACATCATAAACTACAGAATCAAATCATAAAAAACAATGTACATGTGATCAGACTTTTATAGGGCAAAAACATCTTTTATGAAGATCTTTAAAGGGAAGCAAAAATTAAACAATTTGCAATTGCATTACATGATTAGAGTATTTCACTGGAGTGAGGCTGGATATATTTCCTTAATGTAAGAAACACTGACAGTTTCTATTTAGAAATTTTCTAAACCTTACTCTTTCTTCCATACAAATTAGTAAATATCTTTTTTTTTATGTTTGGCTCATTTCTAGAAAGGAAGAAGCTAAAAAACCTTAAAATTTCATTGTCACATTAGTATTAGGAATTGCTGAAAATTAAAATATATGCATAATACTACACATACATAAATAGCATTTGTTTCTCGTTTTTTACGCTGTAGAAGCAGATGAGAAGACAAGACATCCTCAATTTCTAGGATAAAATCTAATAACATCTAAAATATCTCCAATTTACAAAGGTTTTAATTAATATTTGTATGCTAAGAAAATTTCTCTTTTAACACGTAATGCCAAAGATCAATCACATATTAGGTTATATGCCTGGTCTTTTTATTATTAAATAAATTTATGTCAACAAAAATAAACATTTTTTAGCTTTTTTTAATCAACAAACTACTTATAAACAGTAGCAACAGCTTTGTGACAGAAGGACAAGCAATATGGGATACTGAAGTGATAAAAAATAATTATTATTAGTTAGTCTTCGTCACTAGTTTTGTTACTCATATAATATTAATATAAATGAAAATTTTATTGTAGTTTACAAGCTTACTTTAAGAAAAACAAATAGCAGTAGACAGTTATTATAAAAAAAAAACCCTAATAACAACAATTATTATTATTATAAAGCACAAATTGAATTAACAAAACCTAGAAAAATCCCACTAATTTTCAATAGGCCAAGCTTTTCATACTCAAGGAACAGAGTAAACCTTTTCTGTGTCTCAGACATTCAGGTTCAAAATGGCTCCAGAAAGTTCACTAATGGTAGTAAGTGCAAAATTAACATGAAAACAAAACAAAACAACAAGAACAAAACAGACTATCAAGTAGAGGTAAGTTCCAATTCCATTATTAAGTATGTCTTTTTTTGAATATTCTCATATTCTGTCGCGTGTTATATTAATGGAGTTCTATAATGATTTTGATCAAAAACTCCTTTTTGTTATTGAGAAGATGTAATGCTAAGTCTTATTTTTCAACTTCCTTTGAATGACAATAGATGTTATGTTCATTTACTCTAACTGTGAGAAATTATTGTGACCTATATTAACACAGTTAAAAGAAAAAAGCAATAAATACCTTGTCTGTGGTGGGCTTTCAAACAGATTTTATAAAGGGAAAGATAAGGTGAAAGTGTATTCACTAGTTTATAAGATGATTCAATTTTATTCTATTTTAAAACAAAACCTCTTTTTAACACCAAGTGGTAGAAGGGTGTTAGATAAAGACTATCTCTTAACCTATCCACAGTTATTTGATTCACTTTGTTATGAAGCTTTTAACTTTACTGAACAAAACAGTTATCAACTGAAGGATAAATTTCGTGAGAAATGACAAAATATTTGATGTAGTTCAATTCACCATTAATGTTTTTTTCTTTGGAAACAAAAAACGTTCAATACACTTCAAGTTTTTTATATGCTGATTTTCAAAGAAAAAGAATGTCTTGGTTTATTTTGTGGAAACAGGCTTACACTTTTTTTGTATGATGCAACCATACAGTTATACCTTCACTTTATGTTCTAGTTCATAAGTGAATTGGATGTCTGAATGAAATGAATTTACTTTTTCATGAAACTGTTTAAAGAATTTGCTACCATCAGTTAGAGTAAGGTGAATGTGTCATCAAAACACTATACATAGTAATCAAGTATTCATTGAAGAACTTGTTTTCAAAATCATCTGTGAATATAACACAAAAATGAGGGAACAACAGAGTGCCCACACTTAGACCAAGTTTGTTAAAAAGAAAAAAAAAACATCATATTGAAATAGAAATGTGTTGCTGAGACATATTCAGACAAGGTGTATAATTTCCTCTCTGATTAGTAGGGATGGTAAAAATTTCATCTAATCTTTTGAATAATATGTTTAAGATTATATCTATTGGAAATGTGGGGAGTATACATTTTATGCCAAAAGATACCATTCGTTTGTTTGTTAATTTGATAAGAAACCCTTAGATGTTTCTGACACCGTATTTATTTAAATCCACAAGCAGTGATAGTCTGTTCATGAAATATTTGGCCAAAAGATAGGTTGGGCAACTGTTGCAAGCTACAACTCGTCTAAAGGGTAAATCCTTTCTGTGCAGCTTATGAAGAACATAATGTATCTCAAACAATATTAGAAGGCACAACGCTCAATTACTCTCTTTCTATCAAACTTTTAATTTTCTTGGTTTCAGCTTTGGGTTGCACCAAAATGTGTTTTGTTGGGTAAAACTTCAGTTTGGAATATAAACCATTACATAACAGTTTACCAACACCATCATTGAACCACTTTATTGTGTAAAATTACAAGGTCACCACTCACGTGAGTTTTAAAATGTTAATGAAACTGATACAAGACAAAAGAAAATCTATAGTTTTACTTGTTCATGCTTTCATGCAACAAACCACAAAATAATTTTAATTGTTAAAAATTACTGCATAGTCCAATTTCTTTCATCAATGCCATACAAAAATACTATGGAAATATTTGAAAATAAAGAAAACACACTAAATAATGACATGGAATGTGGACTCGATCCGACTTGGAAGCCATTTTTTTTTTTCATATTAATTTACACCCTTATCATTTAGTGAAGCCTGACTTCCCGAGGCCTTTTTGAGTTTCAATTTACAAGATAATGAAAACAATTTTAATCTGTTCCTTGAGAATGATAAGCTTGGCCTGTTAAGACTAGTTTTGTTTTTAGGGTTTGTTAATTCTTTAATGATTTTTGTATTATTATGCTGATGTGTTTTTCCTATTTTTTATCAATTAGCCCAAAGTAACTCCCTTCTTTAGATTGACCATTATTATATTTTTTTTTATTTACCTTAGTGAACACAACACAAATGTTTAAAGTTTATAAATTATACATTAAATAGGTAGTTATCAGACATCTCAAATTATTCATGGTTAATGCAGTCTTTGGCAGAATTGTATTTCAAAACTAAATATTTTATTGCTACCATGCACTGAAACACTAAACTGTCTACAATGCATAAAACTTTATGATATGTAACTAAAGTTAGCCCCCTGCTAGGACAATGGCAAGTCTTCAGATTTACAACACTGAATCAGGGGTTTGATTCTTCTCAGTGGACACAGCAGATAACCCAACATGGGTTTGCTATATGAAAACACACACACACACACTAATGTTAATAAACAGCATGTAACACCAAACCCAAAAACTGACTTTTATAACACTATATATATATATATATATATCTAAGGAATATGAAAAGGATAACACAAAAAACTTTGGGCAGTGTTTGCATTGTCACCACATGAGACAATCACAAAATGGACTATTTCAAGTTCCCAAGGATATTCCAAGATGTTTTAGTAATTTTTCATGATGTTCCAGGAAATGCTGGAACCTTGCAAGTAGCTTCACATTTTAAACTTACTGCTTGTTACTTTTTCATCACCTTTTATAAAAACTATGCCATTCTTATGGTATTACACTTTTTTATATTAATTCTGAAAAGGTCATAGTTATTCAAACTGTATAATATTATTAAATTTCACTTTAATAATCTTACTTAACTTTCACCTTTAATCATCTTCAAATACTGAGTGTATAAATTGTAGATAACATTTTCCTTTTCATTACACTATGTAACAAAATTTTTACTTTTTCTTGTTCCTGGACAGAAAGTATTATTTCCTAATTGCTTATGCTTAAAGTAATTGGAAAAGATCTATTTTTCTTTTCAAACTTTGCTTTTGTTACCTGGAAGGGTATAACAAAAACATATTAGGTTGAGGAATAATTCGTGAGCGTTTTTAAATAATTTCATTCAAGCATTACATGCAAGACTATACAATACTTCAATGCATGAACACATTACACCCAAAACATTTATTATGATACTTTATTTCATGTAATACCTAGGTATATAGTATGCATTGTTTTAAACAAAATTGCAAGAAATTAAATGCAAAAAGCAGATGGTGTCGAAAATGCTCGATTTTGTCCACTTGACATTCCATTTAATTAGCTGAAAATTAAAGCAAAAATTAAAGACATATGAAGATCAAACACACCGTCTATTAGAGCAATAAATAATTATCCAAATGACATGAAATATTTTTCGAAAACGTTTCATTTATGAATATATTTTTTTTAACTTGAATAAACGCTCACGAATTATTCTTCAACCCAATATATTTAGGGGCTGATACATGAAAGTGATTTATATTACAGTTGCAAATCTTGAAAAACTACTCACTTCTAAACATTTTTGTATAACTTTACTTTAAATACATGTAAATCTTGATTCATATGTTGTTTTATTCAGGCCTTATGTAAATGAAAATGTGCAAATTTGCCTGTTTTTACATAGAAAATAGGTTAATTTCCAAATTTCATTATCCAGGTCACAAAATCAGAGTTTGATGGGAATAATGGCCATTTTCTGTACTTTCACAACATAAGCAGTTAAGAAATAACACATACTATCCAGGAACAAAATTTGTGTTACATAGTGGTATTAATTAATTAATCATGTTACTTCTTTTCTTACCTCCAATGTACCATCTTCTTTACATGCTTGAAGCTTTAAACTGCCCAGTCCAATTGTTGCAACTACATGACCTTCCTTCCTTGCATCACAGGCACAATGTGGGAAAGACAGCTCTCCATAGCCATCCAAAGATCGCACCAATTTCAAATACTGCGTAATGGAAACATTTAAATTTACATATTCTGAGCAGAGTGCTAAAATTAACATTAATATTAATACAAATTTGCAGTTTAAATTTTTTGTACCACACACTGAAGTACATGCTGTAATGATAAAATGTATATGTCCAGCATATTAAACAGACAATCAACAAACAGTTCTAGAGTTTTCTTTTGCTGTCAAGTCACATTATGTATACCAAACAAGTTTTATAAACTTAATGTGGAGACATTTTGAAAATTAAATACAAGTCAAATTCACCAAAAAAAAGACGAACAGAAGAACTTATAATGTGAAACAAATAAAGTCTTTAAAGCCTTGGCTGCAGGCCTATTTATTCTTGTTAGGGAATTGTTTGAAAGATTTGTTGCTTCTGAAGGACTGGAAAACATATCCAGATTGCATCAGATTAGAAGCTTAAATTGACAGACAAAAAGACACTGGCATTGTTAAAGAAAGTCTTTAATGATTTAAAGAGGATTTCAAATATTAGTGATAAAACTTGAATAAAGACAGTTCCTCAAGGTCATTGTGAAAATTATACAGAGGACCCTCTTAACTTGTAACTTGGTAAGAAACATGAGCTGCTTGAATCTAGAAGTGTTGATGTTAAAAGCATCATTCAGTGCTGTTCTGATGTTTTCTTAACTGAAAAGTCTGGTAAATGCAGGTGGAGTAAAAGAAATGGAGTGTGATACTATTTTCAAGCAGAGCAAAAAGTTTCTCATTGTATCCCTAAAATCATCTGATTCAAGTGTTGGAATGTTTTAGGGAGAGTGGAACAAATTGGATACAAATTTTCATCTCCCACCCTTTAAGAAAATTCATGAAACTTTGGAGAAGATACAAAACTCTCTTTTTCCTGTCTCATGGATATAAACTTTTCTGTTAGTAAAAAAGTTAGTGCATTAACAAAACCAACAAAACATGTCCCTTAATGCTAGGAAAGTCATAATAGACTACATTAGACATGCTATGGGAGTCCTGGATATAAATATATCTATGAAAATTCTTACCTATGTTGGAAATGCACAGAAAAACTATACAAGAAAAAAAGTCCAGAATCCAGAAGTCACAAAAAGTGACAAAAGAAAGGTTGAAAAAAATGAGTTGCAACTTAAAGATCTCAAACTTAAGACAATCAGACTTGAGTCTGATATTAAGCAGCTCCTTTCATCTTTTCCATTTTAATTTTTAAATAATTCAGTTATATTCGAATACTGCTAAATTAGATATTAAAAATATTACAGCCCTTTCATCTTAAAAGGCATTATTTAAAAACACCTGTATAATACCTGCACATGAAAACCAGTCTGTTCAGGTGCAGTTCCTTGTGTAAACCACACAAAATGGTCCTTAAAAAGTCATAGAATGTCACAAAATTTCATTTCTGGATAGATGCAGGAAGTCTGGAAGCATCTTCAAGTTTTCCCAGCCACTGATGGCTCCATACAGACTCCATTAGCTATACAGGATGGTGAGTACTTGTTGTTCTTATGGAAACCTTCTCCATGATGTCTTAAGCAGTCACATTACAAGATGTACACACCATGAGCAGCCAACTCAATCAGCAACACAAGATAGCATACATTCAGGAAAGGACTATTCATTTCCATTAATAGGCATGTCCTTCTTCTCTGTTACAAGTCCATGATTTTGGAATGTCAATGAGCAGATAAGTTAACATTTTTATTCAGTGTCTTTCAGTTTGACTTACTGTTTTGTTAGTTACAGTTGTTGGAGTAAACACCATGGGAAAAAAAATAGTTTACAGCACAAACACTGAAAAGAATATCACCTATAACTAACTTTGTTGAAACTTATGTTACAATCCTAAGCATCTTGTTATCAGACAAGATCCGTTGACTAGAACTGTCAACACCACACATAACTAATATGCTAGAAAACTAATGAAGACTAAATTAATGAATTATTCAACAAGTTTTAGATCAAAATGAAGAATAACTGCAACAGTTGCTATGGCCAAGATTTGCACACTTCAAGATTGGGGTCATTCTGTTCATTTAGAACTTGTAGCCAAGTACAGAAATGTACATTAAAATTTAAAAAAATTGTATAAATAAAGATATATTTATATACTAATTTACAAAATGGTTTAGTTTATGATAACTGGGTAAAGCATGGCATAGTTGCTGACATGGTTTCCTGTAGATTGGAAGGTCCAAGGGTCAATAAATGGTACATAGCTAAAAACAAACTGCTCTTTCAGCAGCGTGGACATTACAAAGGTAATATTCATTCCCATTATACAGTTAACATGTGGGCTCCCAAGCCTATTCTGCTGATAGTTTCCAGGGTCCCACTAGTCATTTTACAATAACTTACTTTTAGGAAGAGAGTATATGAAGCCGTTGTGTCCCAGCCAATAAGTGTCCCTTCAAAAAGAAAATAGAGCATGACTCACCGGTGGGTCTTACTGGAAAACTATCATGACCCACCAGTGGGTCATGTGGGTACCAATGTGTTATGGATGACTAAGGAAGACAGCAGGTGCTGACAGCTGATTGTTATCCCTCTAATCTGAAATTTTAAATTAGGGATGGTTGTGTCACAAGATAGCATTTAAATTGAAAATACCAAATTATACAGTAGCTTTGTAAGAAAGCATCATGCCTTTCCTCCTTAATACAAAATTGTACATAAATATATACATATAAAAGAAGAAAATAAAAGGTCTGTATCAACATGTGTTCTTCCACTGGAGCTAATATGACTTGCAAATTGAAGTCTATTCAATCATACATAAATTTAACATAAATTTTGTTTACCTAAATATTGCATTGGTCTTATATACTCCAAATATAATTTAGAGAATATTATTGATGTAAACCATATCTAGAGTACACAAGACTTTGTACCTGATATCCAGAGATAGCACTGTAATTTGTATTGTATCTGAAAAGCAAAAAAAACATTGGAGTTGTATCTAGGGAGGCAAGACTGTCAAAGTTACATCAAGAGCAAACACAATAAATGCAAGAGATATGTACAGTAAATAAAATTTAAGTGAAATACTGAAGCAGGTAATGTGATGTTGGCTGCTAATATAATAAAAATTATATAACCACATATTTTCTAGTGATTTTCATAGAGTAAAATGTGTTATTTCTTGAATAGGTCCTTATGTGAGACTGTGCAAAAACAGTTGGCAGATTTCTTTAGAAATTTTAAGATAATCATTTAATGTATAAAATTAATTTTCTAGTGATTTTTCCTTATATTTATCCATGAGGTTATGCATCTTCTGAAGATAAGAAAATAATTTTCCATACCTCAGCTTTCCTGGATGCATCTTGTAAAGCTTTGAGCTCATATAACTTATTTCCAGGTTTAATCTGGCCTTTGTTTACATCATCTATAGCCTGCAAGAATGTAAAGCTTTCCATATAAAACACCTTTGTTGTAATATGGACTAAAACATTATACACAGATTACTTTATTACTTCTACATTTAGTAGATGTCACTGATAAATTTTAAAAGATCACACTGAAAATGACCAAACTTCTATATACTTAAATTGCTATAAATTTATGAGCTAAGTGTAGAAAGAGGTTTGCATTATTTTAATTACACCACAATAGTTTAATTCTACCTTGCTGCTTTACAAAATACAAGTGATCTCCTGAGTTGTCAGCATGGGTTCTAGAATCTGGTTAAGTTCAAACAAAATCTTGTAACTTTTTATGGCATGCTGTATACAGTGCAATACTTAGTTTAAATATACATGATACACACAGTTCCCTAAATATGCCAAATAAAGACTTTAGTAATGTAACATACAGACGTTTCACTACAGCAATTTTCTTTTATAGTCTGGTTACTGCTGCACTAATTTATTGTGCTAGTTAGATATGAAATATTCATACATGAAAATGACTAATGCATTAATAAAAGTAAGACAAGTTAAATCATTTATTTACTTCCTATTGAAAAATATTTTTATTTTTATAACAATAAATAGTTGTGGTTTAAATGGCATATTACTTTAATTAATTAATTATCATAATACATACTACTAAATTAATAAGACATTGCATTATCACTTGAAACTGCTGGAAAACTTCTATTTTCCACCAAAATGTAAAAGAAAATATAAAATAAGCTCTGATCTAACAACTATACATGAAATAAATAAAGTTAATATTCTTACACTAAAGTACAAGAACTGTTTTCCTTGGTGATGTGTTCTTTGATTGATTCTTTTAAATTCTAACTTTAAAGGTACAAATGGAACCCCAAGTTTGTACGTTCCTAGTAGTTTTTATAACCATACTTAACATATTTTTCTTGAAAAAAAACCCAACAAAGAACACAAAAATATTTGTTCTGTACAAGAAAGAATAAGAACCACATTAATATATTTTCTGATTTTTCATCTAAAATATCTTTACTTTCACTGTTCTTATTATCACAGTAGCTGTTTATCTGTATTAGGTATCAAAATAGTGAGGGAAGACAATTATAACATTTTTCTACCAAACCATTATTATTTTGGGTTAACCCACTAAACTTTACTTTATTTCTTTACTGGTTGTTTTTACTTTAATGAGTTTTTTTCCTAAAATTCAACAAATTTTTCAATGTGTACTTTATGGTAAACAATAAAACAAACAGTAAAGTTACTTCACATCATCAAAATAACATAACCCATGTTCTTGTTTGTTTAATTTGTGCAAGCTGATCACATTTAACAAATTTTTGATGCTTTTTAAAATAGCATAATTTTTCAATATATTTACATGCTATGAATACAGCATACCACAAAGTCAGTGAAACTCAACACTTCAAACAGAAGAGAATAATTTATTTCCACACAACTAGAAATACGTCTTACTGATCAACACACGATCCAGAATCATAAACCATATCAAACACTTAAGTACACTAATTTTGTGACCACAGTTTTGGATATATGTCATTTGTTATTTAAAATTTCTAACACTAAAATCAGTCAGGTTATAAAGACATGGGAATAATGTACTAACCTGCCAGAAGAAGAAAGTGCTTGCAATTGTGTCCTCTTTACTAAGTTCTATTTCCTTGCTCAGGGAAAAAAACCACTTACGAATTACTAAGCAAGTTGATGTTGCTGTGCTATAGTTCTGAATATACAGGTTATGAGGAAATTCATTGGTCTGAAGTTTACGCTCTAGACAAAATGGATCAATACAAATGTTGTAACAAGACTTAGGGAATTACATAGTCTAAATCAGTTACTTCAAATGAATCATTTTAAATAAGGCATATAGCATTATACATCTATCTATCTCAGAGAAATAATCTTGACTGTAATAGCATATCAAAACTATTAAAAGGACCAACAGGTTTGAAAGATGGTATCTTTTAATATCTTTAGTTGGTTGGAAGTAATTTCACATATTATGCTGCTCTTCAATCAACCTAATTAAATAAAATAATGATTTGATCTAACTTTGCAATATTATTGGTATTAATATGTTTAAATTCAACATAAGTTTCATGTTAAATATCCAAGTCATAGTCATAGTCCACTAATATGCTCCAAAACAATTTTACAATTGTATCTTACGTACCCATTACAAGAACCTTTCTTTTTCTGTTTTCCACTTTGATTTTGTGATAATAACAAAAAAAAAAAAATTATTTTATTAAAATAAATTGATGTAATTTGAATGTTACATTAATAACTTGTGACTCTCATAAGTATTTAGTTGTTTTATTTGTGTTATTTTTATGAATATTAAATAATGTACTTTTTTATTTTATCTATAAGATTACACTGTTATAGACTGAAATAACATAAAATTCATTAAGACTATTTTTACTGATATGTATTTACTGTATAATCATTTTGATTCTGTTAAAAACTATCATGTATTGTACTTAATTAGGTTGGCCAAAGAGTAGTGTAAGCTGCAAAAGTGCTTTGAATCAACTAAAGATAGTAGTAAATATAGTATTTCAATTCTGTCAGTCCTTTTAACATTTTATACATACACACACACAGTTTAGCATATCGTATTAAAATTAAATTTAGATATGCAAATCAACAAGTCATGTGAAAAACCACAACTAATATAAAGTTGCAGTGGAATGTCAAGTATTAGAATTACTTTTTGCCATTGTTTAGCATTTTGTAGGTGGTATGATGCTACCAAAATACTGGGTGTGTCTGGGAAGGGTATGTAACAGCCTGCTTTTCAATGTGACACATTCATATACTTAGATCATAAACATGTTTTCAGATTGGGGATTTAGACTTTCCAAAATGGTATATATTTTTTTCTTAATGACAATGAAAGCCAAGGAATATTAATCCACCTGAGACACTAAGACTATCCAGAGAGAGTCTTGGAACAAACCACGTACCGATCATGGTAAGTAAAGTGTGAGATCTTGTAATGGTTGAGAATCTACATACACAAAGATCAGTGGCAAAGGTCACTGTGTGCCAAGGGTATGCAACATAATCAAGAAGGCTTTCTGTCTGAAAAAAAAAAGTCATTTACAACAGAAGCTGTTTCTACAGCAAATCCAGGTAAAGAAGACCAGTTGGAGAAAACTATATGAACAGTCCTTAGATGAATAAAGATTATGGTAACTGGTGACACTTATTAACAAGACATTTGTATTCTGATAACTGTAAAAAGTTATTTTAACTTTCTACTGGTGAAAAGGTGGAAACAAATACAAAAATGGTTCACTGCATGTTGTAAAATAGTTTACAAAAGGACAAGTTAGGAATCAACAGAGCGGATATAAAGATCAAGATGAACAATGCTAACCATCAGGTCAATATTCTGGACTCTTTTTTTACCACACAGAAATACTAATTTTGTAGGAAAACAAGGCCAACAGGGAATAGGTTCATCAAGATAATTCTTAAAGGCATATACCCCCCAGTTTAACCTTCATATATCTCAAGCAGCTGGTGAATGAAACATGTAGTCATGCTATTCAATATGAAAACATAACAATCATGCCATTGAACTTGGCATCTATGGGCTTTTGTGATCAGACTATTGAAATTGCAACTGGGAAAATAGCACTCCCATACAGTATATGAATTATGGAAGAGAAGCAGTGTGCTTTGGACATAAAAGCCTTTGTGATGAAAACAATACTTCAGGGCCATTTTCAAGGTGCACGGTCATCAGATAGAGCACAACTGGATGTGGTGACTTGTACTATCATGATGTAGTGAAGCTCCAAAATTATTTTAATATATTTCACTCAACTCTCTCTTTGTTGAAAACAGATAATAGCATTACTTCTCAAAAAATATAACCACCCTGGAAGCCACAGGCACATACTGAAAATTGAGTTATCCCTAAATACGCCTTTAAAAACCAAAAATTCCTTTTCCTGCATAATGCAATTGTATAAAATAGAATAACAGTTTACCAAAATTCTGTACAAAAATATCAAATACTAATATGCATTGAAAGTTCAATCTTACACTTAAAGGATGAAAACGTTATATTTTTATTAAAATCTGTCACCAGTAGATCAAAGTGCACATAACCACGTTTTATAGACAATTACATAAAATATTAATTAAGCTACATTATTATCAATGTATATGACTAACCTTGGCACTGAAACATAGTTTATAAACGAAATTTTAATATTATATGAGTTTCAAGTTTTATATGGAAATAGTTTAAAAAATTCTCAATCTCCCCTAGTATGAGAATTGTGACATTTGTTCTCTAGGTCTTCCCTCTACTTTTATTAACCACCACTCTAAGAAGTACAGGATGTAATACATATTACTCACTATAACAAATATTCCTCAGGCAAAGTATAGTAACCTTGAATTTTGTTTATCTATGGAGCCATAAACTAGGAAATCAGATCTACTTCCAACATCCATTTGTCACATCCTCTCTTTTACAAGTTGCAAATAGTTCTCTTTGATGCCATATATTATTTACAATCTATAGAAAGATAAGGTTTTAATCTATTAAATTATATTACATTATTTTCTGTACAGATAACTGACTATTTCAACTACAGTTCAAAACTTTATTTTTACAGGATTCACATCAACAAGCTTATATAAATTTTAAAGGCTTTGATTACAGTCAAAAAGCCAAAAAAATTATGATAATTACATGTTTGTTTTTTGAAGTTTGTGCAAAGCTGCACAAGGGCTATATGCACCAGCTGTCCCTAATTTTGCTGTATTAGACTAGAGGAAAGACAACTAGTCATCACCACCCATTGCTTACTCTTGGGCTACTTTTTTACCAACACCCTCACAGCATGTTTGGTATGATGGGGATTTGAACCATAAACCCTTGGATTATGAGTCGAGTGCCTTAAACCACTGGCCATGAAGGGCCAAGAAAATTATAGGACATTGATTGTTTTATGCATGTTATGATTCTGTGTTCTTATGTAGATTATTTAATTCAATAAAATGATTCAGTGTAATAGTAGTACCATTAATATATAAAATATGCTGAAGTTTCATTGGTAGTTGACAGTAAAAGCAAGATGACTGAGGTAAGTTCTACATATATTTTTTTCTCGTTATTATAAAAGTAACTAAAATGCAAAAATTAAAAACTTGTCAGATTAGCAGACATTAGATTTGGTAAGATGATGAAAAATAACAATAAATATTCTTCACAACGTACAGCTCATGCTTTATATACTCCGGTGATGTGAACTATATGTTCACCAAGCAATTTACAACTGATGTGGCAGGATTATTAGTTAGACACTGTTTAAAGGGCAATATATGAATAAATTTTAATTAGAAACATTAATGTTTACTATAAATTCTTAATTTACTTAATGTATCTTCAGGAACTTTAGTGAAACTTTTGTAAATATTACAAACATGTTATAACAAAAATATCTGAATTTTCAATAAAATATTTGTACTAAATATTAATTTTCGAATTTACCTCAGTTAGTGTGAATCAGTCTCTGACTAGTCCAGAATAATTTATGTTAATAATAAACATATGTTTTCATCTTGGGTTTTCATTTACATAACCTATAAAACCTCCATAACAACTGAACCTAGTTTTTGGTACAGTTGTTACGAGTACTTCACTGAATTTATATTTACTTGAAACACTTACTTCAGAGCACAAAATTACAACATATACAATAATACAAAGTTCTATAATTATCAAAATTTAACTGGTTTAAGTTAGAGTTTATTAAAATACTTCATCATGATCAAGTGAACTTAACGATAGTAGCTTTGAATGTGTAGGCCAAATAATTTAAACATCGTCATTAGAACAAGTTACCATTAAAAGTAGTTCATTATTAAAATCTTCTGTTTCTGTTAGTTACGAGTAATGTAAAAGCAAACAGAATGAAGTAAGAATATTTTTGAAAGACAGTAAATAACAGTAGGATGTGGCACGAGTTTCACTTTCTTGTTTATTTTTCTGTATATCAAAATGATTGCAGACTATAAAAACTGGAATGCTTCTCAGCAATAACTACAAGTTTATAATCCATATTTAAACTCAGAGGTTGAAATAGGGATTGAAAAAATGTTTAAGTTGGCTATTCAGATCAAGTAAGTGTCATGTGATACACCAAAGTGAAGATACAAGAAATTATTTTAATTTTTCCTTTTGAAATAAAGATATTATGACTTGTGTTACATTAACATTTTAATGCCAATTTTACTGACAAAAATTTATAATAAAGTTAATTTAATTTTGAATGCAAGTTTGTAAAACATTGTGATGTGCACTTTGATCTCTGTCTGTACACAAAGGGTTAACAACTCTCAAATTCATTGAGTTTGATTTCACATATCATCCAAATCAGTGTATTAAAGAGTCAACTGTAGAGCCACTACTGTCACATTAATTGCACAAGATCAAAATTGTTATATTACATGCTACTTATAATGCACTAAACAATATTTACTTGCATAACTTTATGAAAACTATGTCATAACAGCTAGTGAAATTGATACACTACCAAGCATACTCATATTTATAGAAACACAAGTCTTCAAAAATAATGCAAAAGACATTGTTAACTACAAAACATTGGTTTAGGAAGTACACAGAAATAAAATGATGGATAACAAACATATTTTGGAATTGGTAGAAGATATAAGGCAATAAGATGAATGCTGATGTGAAGAAAAGAGTATTTACTTCATGCGACACATCTGTCTCATCAGCTGTCCTTAAGTCAGGATAAGAAAACACGAAGACAATCCTTGCATTACATAATTTAATGAATCATTTATAGCTAGAAACACTTAAAGATTATCTTTTTATTTGTTTTTAGATCTCAAGATACAGTACAGCATACATTTAAAATTCAAATAATTCCTACGTCACATAGTTGTGTACGTACAGGAGCTTATAGGTTCATAAGTCTAAGAAATACTTACCAAAACCATATTCAACAATTTCAAACAAAGCAAAATATTTTGAAATATCAGGAGGTATGTTCAATTTTTCTATAACTGCCTAAAGGAAAAAAAAAGAAGAAGAAAAACAGCAAATGTTATATTTATATACCACCAGTAAAAACGATGAAAATGTACACATATAGTTGTGTCAGATATACTTCACAAGATACAGAATAATACAGTTAGACTGTTTGAGAAGTTTTACTTTATGTTTACAATTGCCCTCAGAAATGCCTTGAAACAACAGTTTGGTTTGTTTTGCAGATTGCAAGTCTCGTAGTAACCTCATTACTAGGCATACCAGGTCCTTGTAGCAAGAAATTTGTATCCAACACGTTAAATATAATGTCCATAAAATGATATGTTTTTTAACTAAGAATTTAATTATTTATTGTTGTATAAGAAACAAGGATCTAGAGGAATGATTCAGGATGAGTCCCTTCCACCAATTTTGTTGTTGTAGCAATAGCTTATATGAATAGCATTCGAACTATTACTGTATTTGTTGTGTTACAACCAGCCTCATGAGTTCTAGATTGAGTGAAAGGTGTTATTATCAATGGATGTGGTAAATACAGTGGTTGAATAGTATTATTATGTACTCTTCTAAATCTTGAAAATTCCCAAGGAACTACATAAATAAGGAAGTGTTAAAAAATACAACAGACCTAATACTGATGTTCAATGACAAGTATCATTAATTATAATGATGCTTTGCCAGCTTTGAAAAGGCATTCAGATCATAACAAATGCTTTTTCATTGTTGATTCCTAAAACATTTTAAAATGGCTATATCGTTTTAAACATTCGTTATTAATTGTTTTCATCTTAATACTAATCACGTTACCAGAAATAAAGATGTAACCTTTGATACTGCTGAATTATAAACTGAATGAGCTAATTATTTGCAGAAATATTATTAATTGTGGTTATAATGTTAAAAACTGGTATCATAATTGTAAAATTGAATCCTTTCTGCAGTTAATGTGGAGGAATTGAAACCTAATGCGGTCACTGAAGTCATTAAGGCTGTGATTTGTTGCTACATTATGTAAAACAAACACTCACAGCATCTGACATCATTTAAATCAATCTGACAGTGTACTAGCCTTTTTAAAACACTAAACATCCTTTAACTATATCAATGGAGTATGACTAGTCAAGCTTCTCTGCACACAAATGCAACAAAAGTTCCAAAAGCTTATTACATTTATTGTGTATAACCTTCATCTACTTGTCTAAAAAGGTATACACATTTACTGAAAAGGGTTCAGAGAAGGGCTATTAGATTGATCCTGGTGATACATTAAAATCTATTATCTTAATTTTTTCTAAGAAAAGAAGGATAAGAAATTATCATATTCAATAAAATTATTTGATAAATTGATAGGATAAAGGCCTCTGATTTCTTTGTGCATACCCTAAAGGTAAGAGGATATTAAGATCTATAAAAAATTATGCTAAGCTTCAGTTAAGATGACTTATTTTTCCAAGAGGGGAGGGTGATTAGTTTATGGAATGAGTTGCCATTGGAAATTGTGGTGATTGAAATATTACACAGCTTAAGAAAGAGTGGAATGAATTCATGCAAAATAAAGAGTGGGTTCAAGAAATTTAGTTTCTTCATGAGTGGGCATGTAAGAACAACCTTATTGTTCTCATGCTATGTTATAATAGACGTACAATGTGTTTTGTTTTTAACATTTTCAAACCTGAATTTATCTGAAGAAAGATTACATAAAGCAAGTTTCTGACATCATATTTTTCAATGTAAGAATTTTTTTAAAAAACACTATACATCCTTCATTATATCAATGGAGTATACCTATTTAAACATCTGTTGAGACAAATGAAACAAAGGTTTGAAAACTTTATTACACATATTTTTGTGTTTTAGAGTAACCATATCACAAATAATAAAATTATTATAATTATTATCATAAGCATTTATTTTAATTTGTACAAGTAAAAATATTAGCTTAGGAGTATACAGGTTGCACACTTTTCAGAGTAAACTTGTATCAAAGGTATTACTTCACTATAAACAACAGACTAATGAATTACTTGATACTGTGGCACATAATCTATGATTCTGTGATGATGGTGTAAAGGGGTGATTATTGGGATAATTTCTGCCAATATATTTGTTAATTATGCTCACTTGAAGTTGTGATTCACATAATGTGTCTAAAGTAAAACTGTTTGTGGCTAAAATGGAAATTATTTTTTTACCATTGTGCATCTGCTTAAAATGTGACAAACTACCAACTTACTCTATTTGGTGGTCTGATGGTAAAACAATGCTAATGACTTACTGCATTTTACTGGTGTAGATTTTTCAAATATTATTATAGAGTATAATTTTTTGTCATATAAAGACTGGGTGAAATTAATTTACTATATTAAAAATATATGTATTTTAGGATTGAATTAAATCACAGAAACATAAACTTGTACAAAATAATAAATTATAACTTTCATTTTTTTATAAAATTGATATATTACCACTTACATTTTTATGGACCACAGTGGTCCTTAGCATGCTCTTTTATAATTTCATGGTAAGTGCTATTTTATTATAGGCAAAAAAACTTGATATTAAATTCAAAAATTACAAATTACACAGTTTTGTTTTTTCAGTTGTTGTCTTTTACCCTTCCACTATGGGTGGGTGTAATAAACCCAGCTCTTAATCATGAAAATATCCATGGGAGTAATTATACTATTATTTTTGATAATGTATGCATATCTTTATAAACTTTTGCAGGTTACTGGTACACATGACAATGCTTCCATAGATTAAGTATTAAAATATTTTAATTACAGATTTTTCTCGTAAATGTTTTCTTTCAGAATGTTGACTATTCAACATGCAGAGTAATACTCACTTTAAGATTAAAAATAGTTTTACACATAAAAACATTTTCTAATTTCAGACGTGAAATCCTTACAACCTCCAAATAACTATCAATTGTTTTTTCAACAAAACTTTACATTTTATCTGTGATTTTCACGATTGAATCAGAATCTCTAAGCATTTGGCAGATTTGACCAATATAAAAAATAGAAAAATAAATATAAATGTTTTTTTTTCATTCTAGAATGACAACAAATTATTATCCTAAAACACAAATGTTTAGTAAGTAGTTAAAACGTAATGACATTATATATTTATTAAATTGGCCTTTCAGCCAGCAATGGTTGAAATTTCAGATATTACAATGATATGGCACATGAGCATTCATGTTACTACATCCAAGAATATAAAACTGACCTTCACAAAGTGACCTGTAAAACACAGTCACATTTCAGTTATAATAAATTATACATGTATATACATTATTAATATTTACAAATAGGTTCTTTGACTTACTTTTCTTAAAAAAATATAACAGTAGATAAATATAGCCAACAATTATATCTTCTTGTTACAACAACCTTTGCACTCATTTGCTGTTTGCTAAGCCTTTTAACATTTTACACATAGAAGATGTGAAATGAAATGATGTTTTTTAGATTTCGTATATGCATTTGAAATAAACAAAAAAATCATAAATAATTATGTCAATACCACAGAATTCCACTATAATTTATCAAATGTAGTAACTAAGTTGTATTGGAGTGCAAAACAAATAGAAAATTTAGAGCAGACTAAAGACACAACCTACCCTCTTGAAGTCTTGTTTTAATAGAACTATACGATGTCAGTATACTTGAAAATAAATAAGAGAGCCACTAGGGAGTTTATGATTAGTTATTCACCTGTCATAGATAGAAGAGTATATAAGAAAAATGTAAAGTATTTTGAAAAATGCAAAACGGTGAGCACAATCACTGATGTCTCAGCAGAAGACAGAAGGTTATTATTTTCAATTCTAGCTTGTCAATATCTGTAAACTGAGTTCTTAGTTCATATGAAATTATAGACTTTATATTTTGACATCAAAAACATCTAAACTGAACCTGTGCTGCATTCAACATATCATGACACACAAAAACTGAGGTTTTTTTTAATATTTACTTTTGAATTAAAAAAATAAATAATGTATAAATCTAATTACAATCTACAATTTAATACTAACAAATTTATAAATATAAATTCATAAAATAGCAGCTCAATAAGATTTTGAATGCAAGTCAACAAATGCACATGATCTCTGACCCATGACCATAGGAAGACCTGTCTTTCTAGGGCTAATAACCTAACTTTATTTACAGTTATTGATAACAGGTTTGTTATGTTTATGCAAAATTTAAAAGATTTGTAAACTCAAAAAGATAGGTGCTGTTTCTGACTTTCAATTTTTTTAAAATCAATCTGAATACAAGAGCACTTCAAGTGTTCTTCCGTTGATTGATACAAACAAGTTTCTTTGTCTCTATAAATATATTACACATTTAAATAGAAGTGTAAGAAGGAAAAAATGTATCAATTTAGATATAATAACAAGAAAAACATTAAAGCTAAAACTGTGTAAGATTTAGTAACAATGTACAATTTCAGGGGGAATAAAGGTGCCAGTGATCTTTAAGTAATATTGGATTCCCATCTCTTCAGTTATTTGTTGAACCATGCAGGGAGGGAAAAAGAAAAGAAAAAAAGATTAACAACAACAAACCGATTTAAGATCCAGCTGCTATAGCCTACACATGTTCCAAGTTCAACTACAAATCCACTGTTATGGCCATCTGTGAGTGCAGTAGTTACCCCAAAACACCAGTTAATATGAAACAATACTTCCTACCAAACCAAATGAAAATATAGTTATCCATAAGGAATGGAATCTAATCAAAGAAAAACAACAACAAACACTTTAATGAACACTAAACTACACAGAAACACTACTCACCTGGTAAACATCATTTGTTGTACTATTTTTCTGGACATTGACAACAACAATATTTCTATCTGGCAGCAGGACTTTCAAGTCAACAGCTACAGAACTGCCTCCCTAGCAGAAAAGATAGTATTAGTAATTTATTTTCTTGAATTTATAGAATCACTATTTTAGCTATTTTGTTGTAATACAAGTCTATATTTACTCTTTTAACACTGAAGGGGCTATTCATCCATACAAGTAGAAGTCTGATGTACGAAACAAAATCAAGGTACCAAAAGTCACATATATATTAATATAAAAGTTTGTGTGTTTTAGATACTTGCACAATGTCACACAAGGGTCATGATCACTAGCCATTTCTAATTTTTAGATGAGAGATTGATGGAAAGACAGCAGTCAACACTACCCTTGGCCTATTCTAATCAAATAATGGTATTTTACCATCACTTTTATAAAGCAGAAACACCTTCAAATTGTGAAGCACAATTTATGAGCAAACTATAAACCCTTTAGTTCACAGTTCACACAATAACCATGGGCCACTCTCCATCAGGTCCCTATTAACTCTATAAATAAAGGTCAGTCCCAGGGACCATTTTTACCTGTTATAAAGTTCCAATAATCAACATCTAATACAGTGTGTGTATCTTCACAAAATTTGGCAGACTTTTAGCACACATTAGTTGAGTACTTGTTTTGAATGGTCCATGTGCAAAGTGATTTTCATATAAAGGTTACAAATACATTTCTAGTTCTTAAAAAAATATCAGATTTGATTTTTGTATTTCCTAAAACCTCCTGAATACATTTTAAATGTTTGCTTATACTAAAACTTTATATTTTCTGTTATTTTCTCTACCTTAACTCTATACAACTTTGGTTAATGTGACTGACCTCATAACCACAAAAAAACAATATCAATCTAAATTACTCTTTTCCTTTATTTCTAGAATGCCTTCAAACTGTAACATGAAACTACATTTGTGTTAAATAGCTTTGAAACTCATAACAGTATATATCTATTCATAGTTCAATTTTGTTTTACTACCATTTGAATAGTGTTTAACTAATATTATTCACACTATTATAAGTTGTAACTCATTTGGGGAATCTGGAGGCTATCTTATGCTATTGCATTACGTTGCCCACGAGCTGCTCACATGTGCGCTTCACCAAACATTTTTATATTATTATTTTACTTAATCTAACCTTAACTAACCAAGAGAGATCCCCATTTTCACATTTTAGTTACTCTTATAATAAATAAAGAATAAAAATGAAAAACACAAAATAAAGTACTTACCATAACTTTTTCTTGCTGTCGACTGTCAATGACACTTAACCCTACTTTCTTATACTAATGATGGTAATGCATTAAATAATGCACCAAAGAATGTAGACTAGTAACAAGTCAAAACAAGATAATTTTCCTAACTCTATCAATTCTTCTGGCTTTTTAACTATTCATTATGAGCCATTACAAATTTATCTAAGATAGTCATTATTTTTCTCATGTTAATGGAGCTTGTACTAACAGTGAAACTGTTTGTTATGAATTTTACACAAAGATATGCGAGGGCTATCTGCACTAGTTGTTCCTAATTTAGCAGTGAAAGACTAGATGGAAGGCAGTCATCACCACCCACCACCTACTGTTGGGCTATTCTGTTACCAACAAATAGTGGGATTGACTGTCACATTATAATAACACCATGTAAGATTTAGTTTTCTTTAATAAAATTTAACTTTAAAAATTAAGCAAAATTATATTCTAACTATTGGAGAAGAGGTAGAATTTACTTAAGTTCCCCCTTTTTTTTTCAAATATTTTAATACATTAGTTGAAGTTGCTTAGCTGTCAAAGTGCAGAAGGTTAATGAAAAATTTCAATCATTAAAATACCACACACTATTGGAATAAATGGATAGAATGTGTGAAAATAAATTAAGAGAGATGTTATTTAAAGTCTCCCCATAATGGTTTTGTGAAAAACAAACAAACCTGAATTTCAAGTTATAGTAAAAGAATACAGAAATCCCTAAATATATATGCACTGTACAGTATATATTTAGTGATTTCTGCATACTGAAATTATTTTTCCTCATTACACCTCATAACTTAGGAGTTGTCAGATGCAATTTATCATGTTTCAAACATACACGAGTTTCATCTCAACTTGTAATACAAATTCATTAGTTCTGTGCAGGCTGGTTATTTACTTTTTTACATATAATGTTTTAACCTATTTGCTATTAGCAGGTCAAAATGCCAAATTTTAGAGTTACTTTCAAAATTTAATTAAACTACTTTATTATCATAGTATACGAATAAAAACTTAATTAATAAATCAAATCTTAATACAAGTTTCAAGTTCTTAAATTTAAGGAAATAAAAAAAATCTCAATCTTTCAAGAAGTGCAGGATGAAATGGAAATTATTAGCATATAAACACCCAAACCCTGCTGCAGGATTCTAAGGTACCCTTATGATTCACAGAGACCTTAATGCACCATGTCTTTGCTTGATGTGTATGTTGCCATTTCCTGAACTTAATTCTTTTTAAAAACAAGTAGTTTTAATCAAGATTGTCAGAGTTGTTTTTTTATATGAATTATTTTCATTCTCCAGTATTCACTGACCCCTAACTTTCTTCCTATCATCTGTTGGCATTTTCTAAAGTTAGTTCAATTCAACATTTTTTCTAATTCTCAGATTTGTCTTTTTATTCCCATATTTGTTTTGAAAACAAGTATTTGCAGAAAACCTCCATATATTGTTCATTTAGTGAGAGAGAATAACAAAACAAAACCAAAAAAAAATTTTTTTTTTTCTACACAAATTTAGGAAGCAGAGGTATGAAGCTTAAAACCTATGGGGCAAAACGATTACCAAAGGTTTTTGGAGTCAAATCTAAAAACAAATTCTCAGTTTCATTCCCTCAGTATCTACTTTATGTGTGTGAAAAGATAAGTTTCCAGGTTCTTTCCATTTGGCACTATATCAATCACAAACACATACACAAATGAATAGCCTCTTTTACTATTATTGAATAAAATCTAAAAAAAATAATACCAAGGCCTACACTCTCAAAATCCCCTTACTACTATTGGTACAAAGTTTCAGGTTTCTAGGTTCTTTCCTCTTAGCACTATGACAGTCACCAGTACACAGGCTCTTTTATTATTAAAGATAATATAGTTATTACTAAGGCAAAGCATAATATTTATACTCTTCACTCCTATTTGTTTATGGAACCATAGATAAAAAAATCAGACCCACTTGCCACTTTCATCTGTTACATCCTCTCTTTCAATAAATTGGTAATAGTTCTCTCTGATGTTTAATACTATATTATTTATAACCAATAGAAAGAAAAAGTTATATTAAATGGTATATTATATTACAATGTTTCTTCAGAGAGAACCATCTATTTCACTTCCAGTTCAAACTTTTTTCCCAGGGGAACATATATTCATGGGCTCAATTGAATTGTTAATGGCTCTTATCTCATAATTAGAAAGGTCGAAAAATTACTACAGTTATAGAACTTTGCCCTTTTTTTTTTTTTTTTACATTCTATTGCTCTGTATCTTTAGGTACATTATAAATACATAATTATTTAGCATATTAATAACATTAGTATAAAAAAAGTAGGGTTATGTTCTACTGATAGTGAACAGCAAAGATGACAATGAGCCAGATAAAAACTATATTTTTGTTTTTATTCTCCTGAAGAACAGTCAACAATTCAAAAGTACTCGAGTTTTGAGTCTCGTGTGAAAACACTGTTTTCCATCCATACTTTTTGTTTATTATTACAAAAGTAACTACAACATAAAAATCAGAAATTTGTTAAGTTAGAGGTAAAATAAAGAAAAATAAAAATAATATTAATATAAAAAAAAAATTATGCAAGCAGCTTATGCATTACATAATTGAATAGGGTAATGTGAGCTACACATTCATTGAGTGGTTAACAACTTGTGTAGTAAAATTATTAGTTAGACAGTTTGATGGGTGATAAAATAAAGTGTAAGTAGAAACATGTAAACTATTACAAGGTTCAAGCAATTAAGGACAAACAAGTGTTGTTTTCTGTTAACTTTGTAGTTTCTTGAAAAAAAGGATAATTTAGATTTATTGTTTTTTTTAAGGGTGGTTATTATGGTGAATAAATTCAGCTGAATTAATGTGGAGTTAAGGTAGAGAAAATAACAGATAAAACAAGGTTTTACTGGGAAAACATTTGATATTTGTTCACAAGGTTCCAGAGATTGTGCAAAAGAAACTTGAAAGTTTTGAAATGAAGAAGAATATTTTTAATCTTAACATGAACATCACTTTCACTCTGTATGACCACAGAAAAATCTTTAGTAAAAATACTTATATAAAAATTTTTTATATTTTTTCTACGAAAGACAATGTTTGCTGAAAGCTTGCCAAATTTCTTGAAAATAATCAAAACACATTAAAAGTTATAGTATGGGAGCTCTGATGGTCAATTTGGGATCACAAAATTATATCAAATGGAAAGTGTTTATACTGAGAAAGTTAATGAATGTGGAACTTTCCCCTGTTTTATAAAGCTACATCAAATTATTAGTCTAATACTTTAGTATTCCTTACTAGTATACATTATGTACACTGTCAAGGCTCTTTCTTGCAAGTTAATCTTTCTACATTTTACCACTGTTATACACTTAAAATACATTATTAATCACAAGAGTTAATTTTTTTTCTCTTTATTTTATACACGCAGAATTGTAACTCTGTTACAAACTGAATTTTGATTCACATTTGATAACTTCTAATTATTTGTAAAACTTCAATGAATACTACCAACAACCTTATTTAGGACTATAACAGCTTCAATAAATAAGAGAAAAAGGTAAACATATACTTAAGTTTACAACAGAAATGGTGAGCATTCTAGGTGCATGATGAGATAAGGAAAACATATACTTAAGTTTACAACAGAAATGGTGAGCATTCTAGGTGCATGATGAGATAAGGAAAACATATACTTAAGTTTACAACAGAAATGGTGAGCGTTCTAGGTGCATGATGAGATAAGGAAAACATATACTTAAGTTTACAACAGAAATGGTGAGCATTCTGGGTGCATGATGAGATAAGGAAAACATATACTTAAGTTTACAACAGAAATGGTGAGCATTCTGGGTGCATGATGAGATAAGGAAAACATACTTAAGTTTACAACAGAAATGGTGAGGGTTCTAGGTACATAATGAGATTATATATATATATATATATATATATATATATATATAATACTACTTTATTTCCACAGGTCCTTTAGTAGAACAAATGTCTTTGACAATTCTCTGGTATGCATATCTTCAAAACACAGAATGATAGGTTTACAATCAAAATGTTCATACTTACATGTTCTTCATCCAAGTCTGTGAGGAATTCTTGCATAACATCATTCTCTGCTATAACACGGACAGCACAAACTGGAAATTTTAAATTAGCAAAAATATGAAAGTTAACAAAATAATTTACTGAAGTAAAATTTAATGACAGGATTCAAAATTTATCACACAACACTTACTTCTCTCTACCAAAGTGAGATAACACCTTGTGTTATGCATGATAAAAATCTTTAGACATGCTTTTCACAAAATTCACAAAAAGTATTGAAATATAGTTCAACCATCTTGAAATTGTTGAAAATCACAAGCAGATATAACCTGTTGCACGTTAGGTGAAATAACAACTTGCACAATGTATAAGCAAATCCTAGAGTCGATGATTTTCACAGAATCTATCAACATGTTGCTGCCACATCACAAAATTGGCTGCCATTTTATATTTGTTGTGAAAGAAGAGTGGTCTATGAAATGGTGTTCCTGATTGAACAGTACCATGTAAACAATCAATTAGCTTAACATTTCATGAGGTCTAAATCACATTAACACATGATGTTGCATGCGAGACAGGAATTAGCAAATGGTATTCTTATAACAGACGAACTGTCACAGTAGACTTTCACCAATTAAGTTGAAGGTAAGCTATCATTTTGTTTTTGAGAAACAGAACAGTACAAGATGCTGAATATATTTAAGAAAACTATGGAGAATGAAAGTAAAGCAAATATGGCTAAGTAAAAAAATATTAAATACAAACATCCTGATAGCTTGATCTATATACATGCAATATGTGTGTACTGTAAGGCAACAGACATATTTGTGATTAGTTAAAGCTGCGACACTAAATGTACTTACAATATTTTTCCTGAAATGTCTAGGCTTCTAATCTTTTTCAATGCAGATATACTTAAATTTATAGTAAATGAGCTTGAGCTTAGGGTTACATTTCAACAGTAAACTGTTATTCACTGCTACAATCTTAGGGTTACATTTCAACAGTAAACTGTTATTCACTGCAACAATCTTAGGGTTACATTTCAACAGTAAACTGTTATTCACTGCTACAATCTTAGGGTTACATTTCAACAGTAAACTGTTATTCACTGCAACAATCTTAGGGTTACATTTCAACAGTAAACTGTTATTCACTGCAACAATCTTAGGGTTACATTTCAACAGTAAACTGTTATTCACTGCTACAATCTTAGGGTTACATTTCAACAGTAAACTGTTATTCACTGCAACAATCTTAGGGTTACATTTCAACAGTAAACTGTTATTCACTGCTACAATCTTAGGGTTACATTTCAACAGTAAACTGTTATTCACTGCAACAATCTTTTGGCAGTAATTTTTCAAAAACTTTTTAAAATTTCACCTACTATAAAAAATCCGTCACTTTGTATTGTTTTGTATAAGTTAAAACTTCCTCCACACACAAAATTGAACTTTTCCCTCTGTTTTCTTGCAAATCTACACGAGAAATTTTAGACTGATGTACTAGTACCACTTGGCAACTCTAACGGAGAAAATGTACAAGGACTAAAATAAATGATACAGTTTTCCTTAGCTGAAAATGTATTTTCCACACATACTCACCTTAACACAATAGAATAGCTCGATTACTCATGCATCTGTCTACGAGATTTGCATGCCACTAGCCTTAAGCTAACTCCTACCTAAAAAGCACAGATTTAACAGGCTTTAAGTACACAAAGGTGACACAACCTCTTTCCACAATAGTTTCTCCTAAGCACCTGTGCACTGGAAGTAGAAAGTACAGGAGGGAATGTGTGGTGATTATCTCATGAAGTGTGACACACTCAATGGCAATGGCTCCATGTAGGCACACCTGTGTCACATCTGGACTCAACCAGGAAAAACTTTTAATTTGGAAGTACAGAAAAGGAAAAGCAGAAAAACAAGCCAACCTGAAATGCTGCAGGGATTGATGGAAGTTTTGCTTGATCAACTAAACATGTGAACACAAGTGGTCAGTGAGCCAAGAAGTGTGTTGTTATGGCATGATCAGATTGTATGGTGTATGTTTGATCTCAATACAATTGGACAGACAGAGACTGGAGTGACAAACCAGTCCTGCAGTGGGAGAAGAAGACACTAGCTGTGTGAGGGTTGACCAACACTACACAGACAGCAACACCACTGCCCTACTATCTGCTGTATTGTGTTGTACACTACCAGTAAGGAACTCCACAAGGTCCACCATCCCATAGGCTAGCAACTGAAGGGTCTCTCATGCTTCACTTAAAGGGTAAGATGGAGTAGAATTCACATTGGAGAGATAAGGAGGAGTGCCCAAATCTCCTCAGATAAATGCTGGAAATGTCTTTTACTGGAGACAGTGCAACAGGAGACTACAAAACCACATATTTATAAGCTTACAAATGCAAGTCAAAGAAGCTGGTAGTCACTTCCCTGGTGTTTTTTCTATGATAATCCATGGAAAGTATGGTGGAGTAGAAAACTAAGTAATTGTAGTACCACAAAGATACCTCAAATGGTTTTGCAGAACACCCTATCTTGAAAATGGTCATTGGTATAGGCAAGGATGGATGGGTTGAGTGCTTTTCATTTATGTGGATTTATTCACATATCAATCTCAAGAATCTTGTCTAATGTTTGGTAGCAAATATGAAGCAAAAGTGAGACAATTCATAAATCTGATGCTATAAAATGTGAAAGTACAACTACTCACCTAAATGGCTGAAGACTCGAAAAAAAAAGCCCAGTCTGAGTAAAGGAGGAAGTATAGTGAAAGAGAATGCAGGAAGAATTAATGGCACATACATTTGAATGATGGTGACCACATGAATGAGGAAGAAAGAAGGAACTACATCTTTTAGAGAAGGATGATATAGTGAACATGAAGCCAATGGTCTGAACAAAGCACATGAAGGAACATGTAAAAGCACATCAAAGTCCCAGTCAGGCATTGAAGGGGGATGAACTAGTGAAGGAAAGATGGATTGGGGGGGGAAAAAAAAAAGATAGGAAGGGCTACTGGAGAAGTAAAGATCTGAGGGGAACATTAAAATTGACTTGATAAAGTCCACTGATAACCAACAATAGTAAAAACTGACAATCCATGGTCAAACAACCATATGAAATAAGCAAAAAGTGGGTCAAAGTAGGAAGATTCAGAGAAAAAGAATAGACTAACATTGAAAACTTGCCACTTCTGTTGACAGACAACAAGAATGAGAGAAGAAAATTGCTACCTAGCCACTGCTGGCAACAAATTGGACAATTCCCACAAACGAAGTTGAAGTGATGCTACCTCTGGGTAAGAAAACGGCATATGTGGTTGGAGCAAGAAAGAGTGGATTGAGGCAGTAGAAGAAGAGGCATTGAGTGTAACCAAGTAAGAGAAAACAGATTATAAGAAGTAGAGACCAATGTGGTGAAAGGAATAAAGGAACCTGTCCAGAATACTCTCTATGGAGTATGATGAATTGTCTCAGATATAAGATGAAGTGATAAGAGGGAGTTAACAAAGAAGCAAAGACACAAAAACTGGGCACTATAAAGGGATACAGATGAAGTTTATTGGCCGACCTCCAAATCAAGTAAATGATTTTAAAGACTGCAAATCAAGGAATGGAAATTAAGAATGTTTGCAAGCCAGGAAAAAAAGAGTCAAGTAAACAAGGGGAAAGAAGCATGTTTAACATGGGTATGCAGTAATTCAAGAAATAAGTCTGCATGGACCTGAAGATAAGGTGAAGGAGGGAAGACAAAGCAGTCTTGAGTATGGGTCTTGAGAAAGAACATTGACTGGTTCTGTGAATCATGAACACTAAAACCAGAGAAACTGAAATGTAATATAAATCAGTAGGAAACTGGTGAAACTTTGAAGTTATTGATCAGCAATTAATGACATATACTGTAGACCATACCAAACAAACGAATGAAATTATTTCATGTGCAAATGCTTAAGGAAAGCTGCTACACAATAAGTTTACGTTGCTCTTCAATTGGTGGAGGGCTATCATCACATGATTATTAGGTGGTAGTTAGCTCTAGGATCTAGTAGTATGCACTGAGGAAGATGCACAAGAAATCAAGGTATGTGTGGAGGTGAGGCACCATTTCAGAAGTTTTTCTTTAGGGACAAAACAAATTTGTTTTAATTATGAGGTTAGTACAAGCTAAAATATTCCAATGCAAGTAAAATGTTACTATTCTCTTGTAGCAGGCATAATGTTATTCTTAATAACAGTAGACCTGAATGGTAAGCAGAAGGTACCATCTGTCTTGTTTCAGAGTTTGCTTCTATCTAAGTTATATATTTTATAATATAATAATTTTGACTTAGCTTCTTGAGGTAACATTCATGTACAGTAGTTGTGTTTGCAAATAACAGGTTTAATAGCTTATTAAAATAATATTCACATTTAAGCAATAGGTAATTATTATTACTACAAAGGGCAGTCACCAGAGGTTATTTCCTGTATGTAATATTTATTAAAATAATTATAACTGAATTAATATACACTAAGTTTCACTTTAAGTCTCATGTAAACTTCCATGGATTGGCTTAGGTGAAATAACATGACATCCAGATATTCTAATTTTAACAATTCAAAACAAAGTAAGAAAAATCCTCAACTCACTTATGCTTTTAAAATTTTAATTTTCTAACCAATGGTTCTATGCAGTTTATTATAGCACTATTCTTGCATATAATTTTTTTTTTCTAGTCAGGTTTTACATGAAACATGTTTTAATACTCAAATTGTTCACCTCTGAAACACACTGGACAAATTATGCATGTGCAAACTGTTCATGAGCTACAACATATCCACAGATTAAAATTGTGGGGAAACACGACTTTCAATAGAAGAAAAACCACTTCCAATTCTAATAGAGTGGAAAACACAGACATGATTCTATAAAGAAAATGCACTAACATGTCATAATTTATTAACTACAGAACACAAGCACCCACCTTTTTCTAAATATTGTTCTAGTCCTCTCCTTCGGGCATCTAGCTGTTGCTCTGACAAAGTGAAAGGCCATTTTCCAGGTAGCTTTGGAAAGTTAAAATCTGGAAATTCTCTTTTTAAATTATTATTAAGGTTTGAGAATTCCCTATAACGTCTGGAACATAAATGCCGACCAGCCATATAAATATTGTACACCTGATAAAATGAAAAATATTGACATATACTTGTACCATCAGAAAAATAAATACTTAATTGTTTTCTTAAATCATATTTGAACATTCTAAATTGTTAAATATAATACAATAAATGGTAAGTGTATAAATAAATAGAATGTTAAAACAGAGTCCATTCAGTAACCTTTACAAATTATTGTGAGTCTAACAAAAGCCATTAAAAACTTAACAAGTATTTTAATGTAAACATTTTCATAAACTGACAATGTATTTCCTGTAATAATTACCTCCTCTCACACTTAAAAGATATTAATTGACCACCAGGATTTCGTTCTTTGTCCATCTAAGCATTGGTCTGATTTTTTTTCACATGCTCCAGTCTTTTATAACCCACTCAAATGCCCTTGGTGGTTTTTATCTTGTGATACTCTCCACCTATGTCAATATGCTCTCTATTCTGGTACTGTATATTAGCATTTCATTTATATAATGTTATCATATTTTCAAGACTGACTCATTTTCAGTCTCTAACACTGGCTCTTAAAGGGGAGAAAGGCAGAAGAGTGTGAGAGTAGGTAAGTTTTTTGGAAACATTTTCAATTTAGGAAAATGTTAACTCCCAAAACATACACATCTCTTCCCCCACTTCCAGCTAGAATCCCACAGAGATAAGGTGGAGGGTCTAAAGAGGGTCATAATTAATACAGAAAGCATCTACATAGATCACGGGTTTGTCAACAGAAGATTAGCACTACAGTGGACAAACCATACTAGATCCAGAACAGGTATGCCTTTCACCCAGAACTGAATTCCTGTACTATGGATAGAACTTTAAATGAATTATCATCACTATAGGTAAGCCCAAACCAAGTGATTGTGAAAGATGCAAAACATCTGCCAAAGAGCCATGGTAAAAAAAAACAAAAAAGAGTTACAGCTGACACTTATGAAGAAAATGGGTTTAACTTTCTTTTAATACACCATTTCCATTGATAAAAAAGTTTATTTTCGACTAAGAAAAAACTGCAAAACCTCTATGCCTGAAGTTTGAGCTTCTGGATAGCTGAGTGTACCATGTCAAATCATGGCTGTCTCCACAGAGAGAGCCTAAAAAAGAACCACAAAAGCATAAACTAGGGTGTAGCAGCTAATTTGTAGTTATCAACAAGACCTAACAATGGGTTGGAACAAATCATATTTGGTATTCTGGATAGCATATAAACTGGAAAAAAGGCTTAAAATTGTAGTTCCATCTTGTCTTGATGGAATGCATGTACTGTCAAAGCCTGATGATGAGTGACTGGAGACCAAATTGCTAGTAGTTGAGTGATCCAATGAGAGGTCATCCCACAAACCACAATTGCAAAATGGGAACCACACACAAAGAATATTGTAATGCAACATCCACTCTAATTAGTTGAATCTGCCACATGCACAACACATGGCAAGCTAGTAGAGTAATATGAAAGGAATATTCCCGAGAAAGAAAGTCCATAAGTTGAAAACAGGGAGCCCTAGACCAAATGCCTCTCAATGAGAAACAAAAGACATTAGAAAAAAAAAGTTACAGTGAATCCTGATGATTTTCCACTCGACAAGCCCAAACTATGAAATTGAACTCTGGAGAGGGTGGTGGTAAATGAACCCATATCATAGTAGTGTCCAGACTTAACAACCCATTGAGACTGAAGAATGATTCTGACTAAGGAAGTTGAGGAAACCAGGAAATTGATGTATATGAACTCTTGGTCACATAAAAGCTATTAAAAGGATTTCTTGTGCTCTCATTCCAAAGGCATGAGAGGTACGAGTGATGTCCACATTCTCAGGAGAGAAAGAAAAATCTATGCAGATACAGAATGAGAAGTAAGTAAAAATGTGATCTCCTATTTCATAGTGTTAGCAGAGCCCAAATGAGAAACAAGATGAAAAGTAAAAATATCCAAACTGATGACATATTGTTGTGTTGAAAAAAATATATTCTTCAGCCCTGAAAAGAAATCTGTCTTGGTTGTTTTTGAAAGTAGAATCATGATGAGGTATGAAGACAACTGTAAAGATGGTGCCAGTAACCAACTGTTCATAAAATGGTATGCACACACTTTGGGGCTAGAGGTGATGAGAAAAGAAACTCGTATTATATAGCAGAAATCATGTGAAGCCAATGCCAATTCAATGGGAAAAACCCAGAACTGCAGTATCTGACTCTTGTATATAATAAATGCCAATAGCAGTGAAACTCCATCACTATGTCACAGTGCAGAGAGAAGCCAACTACAAAAACTTGGCCAGTAGAAAAAAACCACAAAAACATCAACTCAGGTTGGGGAATATTTCACTTGTGAACTTTGGAGAATTCAGACACTGACAAAGATGTGAAAGACTGATGATTGAATGCAAAACGGATGTCTACATAGACTCAACCACAGACAAGCATAACACCTCAGAAGAACTAGCCTGACTCTTCACTACCCCTACACCAATCAAACTCTGATAACCTGAGAATTAAGTTCCAAATCCTTATGATTTGCAGGAGATGAAAACATGACAGGTTTGTTGCCCAATAATGGTGCAAACATGAAATGAATGAAAATAACCTGACTCAAGGACTTGCAAAGCTCATGAATCCAAGTCCATAAATTCTTGGAGTCAAATGCTCAAACCCTGAAGGTGTACAGTAATCATCAATGCCATTGGTGGTTTGACCAAGTAGCAGGGCCTTTGGATATAGACACAATTTATTATGGGTATCAATGTACAAAAGGGGTCCAAATGTTGGGTGTCAGAACCGTGAATAGGGGCAGAACTATGACATCCTGTTAGAGAAAATGAAATTCAAGAATCTAAAGACAAGAGGGGGGAATGTAAAAGCCAAATATAGAATCAACATGCTGCTAACAATGAATCTTACTCATCACCAATGAAGTTTGTGATGCTGGGAATCTTTCAACAAAGTGAAGTGAAAGAAAACAAAATGTCATATTTTAAAGTTGTAAGTCTGTAGACTTACTCTATATCTTAGAGAACACTGAACTATTCAGTTTAAATACAAACCCTACCTTAAAACTCCAAAATTCAAAGGCAGATAGGCAGTGGTAGGAAAAATCACAAAGTTCCAACAAGATATCGGATAAGGCATAACTACAATTGTCCTTGCACATAACTGGCATGAGTGGATGAAGAGAAAACTAAAAATTTACTTCCAGACCATTCAGTCAAACTAAGGTGCAGGCTCAAATGCAATTGCGAAAACCCGAAAACATCTCACACTCAAAGAACCAACAGAAAAAACAAATTAAAGGCAGCTTCTACCAAAGTGGCCTCCTTTTTGTTTTTTCATAGGTCATTTAGAAGCTGTGTTGATTACTATTGACTGGAACAGCATGTTGGAAGGTAAACTTGTTATATAAAAGCAGTGTTAACATATCCCATGTCCAGCCTAGAGAATTAAACCCCAGTGCTGGAGTCTTTAAACTTCCCACTGTCTCCCAGGAGAACTGAAAAGTCAATATATTAAAAAATATATAATAATTAAAGTCACTCCTAATTGTTGAGAATCTCTCTCAACTGCAGCCTTATAACACACCAGAGAATCATCACAGATCCATTAATATGTCTCCATCTGACTACAAATAAGGTCACTGACAGTTGAAAGAGTGGGTCCCTGAGATGGGATAGAAGAGAACTGATTTGGCTCCATGGTGGAAAGAATAGTGTGGGAATTCATACCACGAATCAGTGTGCCAATCAGATTTTTCTTTATTGAATTTACTGTTATTATCAACATGAAAATCAATGATGTAACTCAAATAATGTTCTAAGTATCTCTGAATGATCACAATACTGGGAAACCCGATAGTGATGGTTTGTTGAGAAAAAGTGATAAACTTATCTGAATGAAGTACTTACGTACAGTACCAGAACAGACAGTGCACTGATGTAGGTGAAGAAAATCATGAGATAAATTTTTTTGTTTTGTTTTCTTCTGAATTTCGTGCAAAGCTACTCAAGGACTATCTAAGCTAGCCATCCCTAATTTAGCAGTGTAAGACTAGAGGGAACGCAGCTAGCAATTACCACCCACTGCCAACTCTTGGGCTACTCTTTTACCAACGAATAGTGGGATTGACCGTAATGTTATAACTCCCTCCCCCAAGGGTGAAAGGGCAAGCACGTTTGGTGGGACGGGGATTTGAATCCTCAACCCTCAGAGTCAAACATCTTAACCCATCTGGCCATACCAGGCCCATGAGATACATATTGCTGAGAACAATTGAGTAGGGTATAAATGGATGGAACAAGCAAGAAAATATGAGACCAATCTTAGATAGGCAGTCAAATAATAGCTATAAGTAGATGAGGTGGTATGTATGTATTGGAAAATATACATTAACAAATAAGGAGAATAATGAAGTAAGTTTTCTTTAAAATTATTAATAACTAAATTAAATATCTTGTAAATAAATTTAAATAATTATAAATAATATTAGAGTACAACATATATAATAACCAAGTTGTGATTATTGATTAGAAGTTTAAAATATGTTTGTACTTCTTGATATTCAAGGCTTGAAGCAACAAACATCAGGTTTGAAAAAAAGGTAGACTATTATGCAAGGGATTACAGAAACCTTTAAAAATAAAATAGACCTGCAAGTCATTAGATTTATGTTAGCTGTATAGATCCATGGTTCATTCCTAACATACCTCTATAGAAAGAAAATCTAATTAATTTGTTTTAAAAAGTTTTCCAAAAATATTTTGGAAGATTTAAGTTTAACAAAGAAGAGTAATATTCTGAATTATAAGTTGGATCATACACACACTGTTAGCTCTAGTTAAAAGAATCCTGTCAGCACAGTTACTCAGGGACTAGCAAATATATTTATTATGTTACTTCTACTAAAAATCCACTATTAAGACAAAGTATTTCAGTAGAATATAGACATTCAAATGATTGCAGTGCTGTTACCAAATTCTACTTGACGACTTAAAATAATTCGACTGCAAACGTAAGCTTCAGCTTATATAAGAATTATATCTCATATAAAAAAGTCTTGCATATGAAATACATTTGTTGATCTGAAACTAAGCATATTTAACCTATATGTTAACTTATTTCCAATACAATAACACTAAGAAACATGAAGTTTTCTACTCTTTTATCACATTGTTGTCAATATTATCTTTTCTTCAAAACTCATTTTTGCAGTATTTTATGTCTCAGAATGGCTGGTATGGGTATCACCACTTTTATTGATAAGAAGAGAACAATGTTATGGCCTTCCTAGGTTATCTTCAGGTTAAGAAAGAGAGTTTGAATGTATTTTGTAAGACGGTTTTCATATTTAGGTAGATGACAGAACTGACACAAATCCATATACTAATTTTTTTTCTATAACAGTTCAGTGACAAATTGTATAGAAAGACACCTACAACAAATCTATCAGAATCCTTTTCAACCCAATTATAATCAGGAACAGAGATTGGAAGGGAACGTTTTTCACTGTAGTCAATATAGGAGTAACTTGAAGAGTCATCACTTGGTTCAAGTTTTTCTGCTTCCTGGAATGAAACAAACAAACACCACTTAATCTATTTGTCACTTTATATGACCTTATGTATGAAATGTAAAAATGCCATTTTTGTTCAAAATCTTCTTAATTTTAATGAAATTTTACATCCTCAAAAATAAAATAAAAATATCTTTATTGCAAGTTTTTATATTCATTATCTTGTAACTTTTTAGAAAGCACCCATCACAAGAATTTTAATGTCACAATGAATGCCTCTTATAGAGATGTATTTTTCCTAAATGAACTAGCAACACAAATGAATGAGCTCAAAAAGTTTGACAGAGTTTGACTTGATCTTTCAATATGATAAACATGTAAACTAGTTTTTGCATTATATGCATTTTGTAAGAAAAAACAGTAAACTAAAAGTCTAATGCAAATACAAATTCAGAATTGTCTTAAAATATTCACATAAGTGAAAATACTGAAATTTTACTCTTTCAAAGCTCAGAAAGATAGCATCATTTGTAATAAGATAAAATCTTACAAAATTAAGTGAAGGCATTTTGTATGCTTTTTTTATATGCTGACAAAGTAAAAATGAGTAGATAAGTTTCTTGACTGAAGCAAAACAATTCAAAGTTAACATTTTCCAACACTGAAATAGAATTTCCAATAGATAATTACCTATGCTTACATAATAGCTTTCCTCAATTTTTGCTATCCTCTGTATGCACAATTTTCACTTGCCACTAGCTTTGAGTGTCTTAACTAACATCATATGTCTACACCAACAGAATTGGTTACACCCAAAAGCCAGCCTCCATGATCTGCCACTCCAGTGACTAGGAACTGGTGAGTGGCAAAGACTCCTGTATTTCACTAGAAGAGAGAGGGAGTGCATTAGGAATGCAGCACCTTGAGATTGTTCACTGGGAAACCATAAAACCATATTTTTATAATCAGTCTAATCCAGGTTTATTCAACAATGACCAGAAGGAAAGGCAACTATGTTGACACTGATTTACTCATGATAGTCCACAAGTTGGTGTGGTCTGGGATAGACTTTATTTATGAAACAAGAAAATTTTAAGCAGTCTCATGGAATACAACTCCTAAGGAGTGAGCGATACAGACTCTAATGGTCACATGAAGCAGCATGTTCTGGCAGGCACCTGGTGGGATCCAGAGATGTAGAAATGGGCAAGTGTAAAGGAAAATTATATAGATGAGAATAACTTACCCATTCAGAACCAGTAAAAGGTACAGAGAATGGCAATCAGAAGCAAATGATATTCAGATGAAGAAAAGATGACCAGATGATGAAGATAATGTGTAATGAAGTGAAAGAGTTAGTCCAATGGGCCTACCTGAACAGTCTTCTAAATAGTTGAAAGACGAGGGATCAGGAGAAAGAAAGGAAAGAAGATTGTAAAAGACCTTACAGAAAAAACAATCAAACTATAGTTAGGCCAGCCAGAATGAAGCAGTTAAAAGGATCAGACATGGAGTTATTTAACAAAAAGGAAAGCACCTAGGAAAGAAGACAGATAAAAGGGTAGGATAAAGATAAAGATTGGATCAGGCCTGACTGAATGTATCTACAGCAAGATTGGAATGAAAGGGAAGTTTGATATTGAGGAGAGTGGCAAAAGCATTCAGATGGAAAGTACTTAGCTCTGAGCATAGCTGTTTAAACACTCTATTATTGAGGGGGCCACTCCATTGGGAGAATGTTGTTGAGATGTGAAAAATGATTGACAAGAAGTTTCAGGGCACTCAGGATATTATTTGAATACTGAAGGAGCTTCATTCTTTAAAAATTAAGAGAATGAGACCAAGTACTCTCCTGATGGCATTATTATTGGAATCTACAAATGATGAGTTGCCTGCAGATAATAAAAAGAAAATGATCAAATATTTGCCAAACAGCCAGGAGCTTCAAGACTGTTATGGAGAGTTGATTTGAACATTGACCATCAACTGGTTATCTTCTGAGACTCCAGGTATGTTCTCACCCTGTCACAGATGCATTTGTAAACAGATTAAGATCTAGATGAGGAGGAAGAGAAATGCCAGCAGAGTGCTGTCTATGTCAAGTCACCAGACAAACTTCACCTGCAGGAAAAAGGGAAGCAAAATGGAGGAGTTCAAGAGATCCTAAATGAGGTTGATTGTGCAGTTCACTGTAGATGTTGTAAATGAACACAACCCAAGAGGATGATAATGGATTCCATAGAAACTCAGGTTTCAAAAAAAGATAGAATGTCTTACATTGGGAGAGAAGGAGAAGATATGGCATAGCAAACTAATCTATCCATGTACCTTAAATGAAAAGGATAACACTGGGCTTTGTGAAGATTCTAAATGAAATAATAAACAAACAAATAAAATAGAGTGGATGTAACAAATGCCTACTCCAGGATGACCAAACAAGACATGCAGTCACCCAAAGGACAAAAATCACTGTAGAAAGCTTGCTGGGATGGAGATAAATGAGAAAATAATTATCCAAAACACCCCCTTTCAGTCAACCAAAAAGTTGAAGCAAAAGATTGCATGGGAGCTGACTGAGACTTCAAATACCCATGACTGGACACCAATCCTCTAATTACTTGGGAACAACTAAAGACAGGAATAAAATCCTGAATAAGGATGACAAATGCAATGGATAGCATCTATAACCATTAGGTCTAACACTGCCATGGCAGACATTGACAGGCAACAAGAATCCCCTGGAAGAAGGAAAGTAATGTAAACAAGAGACTATATAGAAGATGGAAAAAACAAAAGGTAATAAGGCTCTTTGACAGAAACCCCAGTAATTAACAATCAGCTGCAAATGGAGGGCAAATATCTGCAGACTGATCTAAATGAGGTTACTCTCTATAAGCATATAGGACAATCACCACCAAGACTGACAATACTGAAAGTTTATGAGTAGTGGAAAGACAAATGAGAACAGAGGAATTTGAAATAGAGAAGAACCAGGAAAACAGGAGACAGAAAAAGTAAATGTGTGTGAGATAAGACCCCCCTGATAATCTGAGATCAAGGAGAGAGAAGACCTCCAAACTGGAAAGCCAAATGAGAAAATATGCAATGCCAGAAACAGTGGGTCCCATTGACCAACAGCAGAAAATATTCCAGTTATGTTGATAAGCTTTATTCATGGAGAAATGATGAATGGACTGAGACAGAAAAGAAGCTATCCACTGGGACAAGCTGAATCTTCTTGTCAAGGACTGGGTAAAAAACAATACATGAAGGCAGAGGACAGGGAGGGCTGGATGAACTACCGGTGACTGAGGTTGGTGAAAGAGATTTGGAGTCAGAAGAAGAGGCAATGGAGGGATAAGTTGGAGCTGGACAAGCTGTAGAAATCAGAATAATCAAGACTTGAGACGGAGTAGCATGGATTATCAAAATTGCCCAATGAAGTCAAATGTGAGGATAGACATATAGGTATTTGTTGGTCCAATCCCGACTGAAAGCATTGACAGCCAAATCAAGAGGATGATGGACTGAAGACCAAAATAGAGGCAATTTGTGGTTGAGAAATATTTTGAAAGCATCAGTGTAAGGAGTACATCAATGAAGGCAAAACCACTCGAAAACAAGAGGATTGAGAGACCACTCCACTGGACAGATTTTGTCTAAATGGGAAAGCCAATCCATGATAAGATTGAAAGCACTCAGAACATGACAACTGATAATATGAATACCTAGCATGCAGGCCAATAAAAAGAAGATCCAACATATGAATACAGAAGGATCAAGGATGGGTGTAAACCATGTAAATGAGATAAGCAACCAGCCGAGGAAGAAGTGGGACACCTGTTGCTGTTTGAGTCTTGTCCAATTACTACTGCAAACAATCAAAAAAGGGCAGAAGAAAGGGTAATAAATAACTGTCAAAGAATTCCTTGAGTTGTGAAGAGCCTGACCTAAAGGGCTGCCATGGAAGACCACATCCTCAGAAGTGATTGAACCTCATGACTTCTATAGAAGGATCAGTAGATTCATGAAGAGCTGAAAGCTTCATCAGACAATGCCAAAGAAAAGAATGTCGGACCCAACCGAGATGGGTGTTTAAAACACAGTCAACTGGACAAGATACTGGGTAGGTCACAAAAATGACTTCTTCAAATTTATTAACAAACCCATTCAAGCTGCCTCCAGGAGCAGTTGATGAGTGTGACAGGTATATTCCTGTTTGGAATGAGCTAACCAAATGTCAGTCATCCATAGAATGGTAAAATCTCAATCCAAGAGCATATAAGTGACCAATCAATAAAAAAAGATGTGTGGCTGAAGCAAGCCCAAAGGGAAGTGCATGAAACTAATAAACCACCCTGTGGTTGACAAACCAAAGACAGGGTCATAACTGATGAGATATCAGAATACACCAATAAGCATATGCAATGTTCATCTTGATCATCCATAAATTTGGAGAAAAAGCCTTCCTGAGGGTGAGCAATGACTCCAAGGTAAAACGGGACAGATTAAGGCACGATAAATCTATTATAGACCAAATGTCTCTGATTTTTGTGGGGACAAGATTTAGCTTGGAGAAAAAGGCTGAACAGGTTTGATGATCTCTTGAAACAGAAGGTCTTGTAATGCCTCTGATAGATGTTGGCTGATGATAGGATCCTGAGGCATAGGGAAGGAAATGTGTGTCTGAGAAAATGTAGGAAAAGTACCCTTTGATAAAACTCAAAGAATCCCACAGATGTGGTAAAAGATCATCGAAGGGAAACAAACCCATGCAATCAAGCTCCCACCAAACTGTAATAGACCAGGTAATCACTAATAATAATGGTGATGTGCCCAACTTTGTCAAATAATACAAGATGAGAAACCCCAGGAAGGAGGTACAGGTAAGAGCTAAGAAGGAACAGACTTGTCTTTACTTCAGTGTGACAAATGTGCTACCAAAGAAAAATGGGTATAGTGATGATGCACAGATTCCAAATGTGATTCCAAAATCTCAGGAACATGAGCACTCTACCTCTTTCAAAACCACCAAAGAAAAAGGGCCCTACATAAATCCCTAAGATAAGGAGATGGCAAACGAATCTGGGGCAAGGCCACATCTCAACCTAGTAGATCCCAACAACCAAAGAAGTAAGGATAAAACAAAGCCATGGATTAAATGCACAAGAAAATCAGGAACTACTTTCACACAGGTAAAGCTGACCCAAGCTGTTGAGGGTTGAGAAATGGACTATCAGCCTGATGGTAAGCTAATGCAAACTGATCTGTAGCCCATGGAGAATGAAGCACACTGGTACCCTTAGCCAGTTGTGAAGCAAGTTGTTTAGCATAAACCATAATATCTGAGAAGGGTGAGAAAACTAAATATGGAGAGAAAGAACTACAATGCAGCAATGAAGGACAGTGATCCTAGGAAATTGATAAAATATTACTGACCTGAGAAATGATGACTAAAAAATCCCATATCAGGCTCAGCTGATTCTGCAAGAGGGGCATAGGAAGATAAGGTAAAAATCAAGTGATGGAGAAAAGGCTATCAAAATATTAATCAGCCTGAACAGGTTCAGTTTGTTCAGGAGGAAGTGGGGCAAGTTTAGGAGAAGGTTGATGCATATAACAGTCAATTTCATGATAGATAATCACAGATAAATATAAGAACTGGCCAATCTCACCTACAACCTATGAAATAGTGTTAATAGAAGGTATGATACCAGAAGTGGTAACCTTAAACTCAAAATTATTGTAGAAATTATCTCAAACAAAAGTTTTAGATGCAAAAATTTCAAGAGTGAGAAAAATGAAGACTGGAAAATTAAACTAAAATATTTCTTCAGTGTAAAGAAAAAATAAATTAATAAAGAAATCCAACTTTGGAAATGAAATGATTAAGATCATGAATGCAAATCACACAAATAGCATAAAAAAAAAGTCTGAACTTGAGTAGGGCCCAACAAGAAGCGATAGTTTGGTAGAATTTAATAGACAAAGTCTCTTGCATCAAGTGTGTATGTTGCACTCCTACTGGTTGAGGATTACTTAATGTTGATTTGTGTAAGAGAGGCATTGGAATCTCTCAATTCCAATTACAAGGAGACAAAAGGCTTGTTGCTTGCACAAAATAATTTTTGGATATAGAGGGCAGCACTAACAGAAAATAACTATTTATAGGAGAAAAAATAATGTACCATATTGGAAATGGGATTTTCATTAATAGTTCAACCTACGATAAAAAAATTTAATTGATTGAATAACATGGAAACAGATATGTGACTAAGAGGTCTACAAACCATGACTGGAAGTTTGAGAAACTAAGCTTGCTTAACACATGCTACAAGTATTAATTCACAGCCCTCCTCCTACACTTTCCAGTCAGAATAAAATGCAATATTTCTAATTCAGTAATTCATTATGTTGTTGTATCAATATCTATATTGCAAATGAAAAGCTTAGTAAAGCATTATTCTTACTTTGATCAAAATTTTAATGAAAGTTTTAAGGTAGGGTTAGGACAAATATAGTATTTCTAGCATAGGGTCACACATGGGTCTGGAAACATTAATTAATTATTAATCTTAACATAATCATAAAAAAAATATGTAAAAAGATAAATTTTCATTTAAACTCAACAAGTAATCATAACTACATTATTTTTTACATCTTCTCATGTGTTTTGACAAGCAATAAAATTATTTCCACAACTTGATATTTTCAATGCTTAAAAGTTAAACATGCATGTGTAGAGAAAGTGAGCTAGATATATAAAATAAAGACTTGTTAAACAAAATGCCTATATCTCATTTGTTCAGTCAAATTTTGGACTGCCAACACAGATACATTGTTTAATTTACCAATATTTTTGAGCTGCTGACCATTAGAATACAACTTTAATTAATACAGGTCAGAGGTTTCATTATGAAAATATAACTTTTATTATGTGTACAAAATTAATATAAATGCTTATTGAAATTTTTCTAAGGCTCAGAAAAGTTTATAAGAGAATGAATACATTTTAGTGAGAAATACTGCCTGTAATTTCCCATTTATATGGTCATGCCAGTTTCTTTTGTTCACAAAATTTAGCATGTGTATGGCTCAAGATGTGTATGGGTTTAACAGTGGCTGGTTTTTTTGAATAAGTTGGGAAAATCTCCTTTCATTCTAGATGCATTTTGTTTTGTCAGGAATATTTTATGTTAGAGTTTACATGTAATTTCTCTTGTAAAAGTGAACAGTAGAATTCTTACAACCAGCAGAGCAGGTGATGTAGCCTTTCAGTTATTTTAAAATGAAATAACAGTTATACGAGTTCTCTTAGAGTGAACATGCTTTTCTGATACTGGACTAACTCTTTCATTCTTCTCAAATTTTAGGAACAATAGTAAACTAGGCTATTTTTGTTAACATTACTTTTTAATCTAAGTAGTTACTATAACTGAATGTTAATTACTATCACAAAAATTATTTCATTATGTTACCTTAGTTTATAAAACTAGGATTTGCCTTATATTTGCTAAGCTTTCCCAGCCAAGTACAACTTTTACCATGGAGTGTTAGTTAATTTTTGGATATTAGCTTAAACGAGTGAAACTTTAGAGCAGTGCAGACATATTGTTGATTAGAATATCCAGTGTACTTATTTTTTATATTTTTTATCACTTGTAATTTAATTTGATGTTTATTACTTTATAATAATGATTCTTTAACTGTTAACTGAGTATATATATAATTAGGACAACTTAGCTTCCTGGTTTGACCAAATCAAGTGATGAAAAAACACATTCTAATTAATATAAGCAATTTATTATTGATTTCTTTTCCTTTAACCAAAATTAAAATTGAAAGTACAATTTATGATGTACAAATCTTATATATTCTTCAATTTGCCATTTCCTCTGCTGTGGATGGCAGTTTCACCTATCCCAGGCTTATCATGTTATTAAATGATTAGTTCAAAGAATTAAACACACTATAAACATTATGAGTAATGTATTAATCAGCTATGCTTATTACTAAGTATATGTTTAGTTCTTATCTAGGTAGGTATTTTGTGTTCATCAGAAGTTAATATACATGTAAATAGCCTTCTATAATACAACCAACATTCAATCTCTTCAATCTGCTAGTCTCTAGCACTAACAAATGCAATATTCCTAAGACATCTCAAATAGTACCTTGTCAAAAAATCTTCTTAAACTGTCTTAAATCCTAAATATACCAAATCCACTGATCTATCCACCATCCAAATCCAGGTTAAAAGCAATTACAATCAAGAATTCTGTTAAGATATGATTAAAATGGGTGTACTGATCTGCAAAGTCACAACTGTGAAAATTGGCACGTTTGATAATACATGTAAATGAGTACTCACCATAAAACTGCAAACATGGAAATTACCAATTATGTACATTGATTAAAATAGTGAAAATGAATACATTTTAAGGAAGTTAAATAAACAAAATCACAAGGAAGGACTGCCTTAAAAACAGCAAATTCAAACCTTTGACTAATTATATATTAGTTTGTTATAACCTATAATATATATTCACTTATGAGGTCACAAATATGCAAAGTGGTAATTCTGTACTCACTTGTGGAGTCACAGAGATGACAGTCAAAGTTAACTTTTCTCCTCCTGATTTAATGAGATCAACTACTTGCTTGTGAGTTGCACCTTCTACATTAACACCATTCCTACAAATAGAAATAGATTATATTTATGTCTGAAGATATAACATTTAACTTCAGACTACATATATACATTTTTGAACGGCAACTGCCTGTTGTGGAGATAAAAGTGTAGAGGATAACGTTTTGAAAGTCTTCTGCCTTTCATCTTTCAGTCAGTCTTGAAGCTGCCATCCATTCTACAAAGTTTCATCATGAATACTCTGCCTAAACAATCTATCAAAGCTCTACTAACTACTTGTGACTTTCTCTTTTAACACACGTTTAACTACTCACCCAAACACACAGGTGTTACAAATTGGTAAAAGTCATTGTTCAAAAATATACTGCAACTATAAATTTTTTTTTTTTTTAACTTGAGTTAAATGTGAAAACTTTGTCAGCCAGAGTTCTGACACAAAAACCAGCAAAATCACACTATGTTTATGTCATGAACTAGTATATAATTTAAAAGGAAAATTATAATTTTCCTGTACTGAAATGGTACTTTTGACAGGTACTTCCCTTAACTCATAAGATTAGTTATTCTTGTTCATTGCTGCCCCCTATTTGTAAGTTTTTCTTTACGTATGCCACAAGCCTTTTGCTACTCCCTACTGGAATCCAGTAATTCTCATGTAAATCATCATGCATCACCTCCTCACTAAAAGGAGCATTGTATACTCACATGATGCATGTGACCCCCTCTATAAGTTTCTACTGAACTATAATTTTGAAATTTGTCAGAAGACAGAAGCTCCAAAAGAGTGGGGAGGGGGGGGAGAAAGGATGGGGAGTGTGCAAAGAGGCAAGTACCTATCAGAAATATATTTTCAGTACAGAAAAATTACAACTTCTGATATGGTATTTCCCTCTTCTCCCAAGATTAGCTATAACTTTACATTGATTAGGAAGATGGACCAGTGTGAAGAAAGAACAGATGTACCCCATAAAAGTGTCCAAAGATATCTCTGTAGATGAGATATTCAGATCAGAAAATCTGAAGAGGAGAAATGCACTACTCCAGACAACATATACTCTTCTCCCAAAAAATATACAAGAATATCCAAGTCGGAGAGAAAGGAGGGAGGATAAGTATCTGAAGTTTTAAACTGACACATGCAAGTCAATCCCATGAAGCAGAAATGTGGGTAAACAAAGGATGAGCCCAATGGTTTAGAGTAGCTAGGGTGCAATGGACTGTACTCAGTAAATCAATTGCATCCAAAACCCATGCTGCTGGGAACTGAATCCATGTGGATGTAGGAAGAGAATCCCACTGTCTTCACCTCAAGCCACAGAGACTGGAATGAAGAGATGTGTTATTTGAGAAATATCTCAATCTGGGAATTTGATATCCAGTATTGAAATATTGTATATGTAAACAAAATCAAATGCCACAACAGCAAAACCAAATTAAACCATCCTATACAAAACAACATCCTTGAACAAAGGCAGATGATGGATAGTAAAAGGACAGAACTGGAGCAATTCCCCTTACCCCCACTATGACCTACAACATGAGGGAGTACAATCAAGGGAGGAAGATAGATAGCCTTGAACATACATAAGGATTTACACTGATTGGTTCATTCTAAATCCAAAACTCACCTGCTGTGTACCAACATTCTTGCAAGGTAAGATAAGGATTTCCAATCAAAGTGGTGAACTGCAATTTAACATTCATTCCTGTAATTTTATAATGCATATTAGAGAACATCATGTCATCTATATGAGCAGAAAACACCTGCCCTACTTTGTACTCAATGGTATTGTCTTTTTTTTAGTGTGGAACATATTCAGCAGGGTGCTTCTAATGGCTTGGAACTGGTAAGTGGTGAGGACTTCATTCTCCATTTGAAGAAAGAAGACAAAAATGCATAGGAGAGACCAGAGGAATGTTACCACCTGAGACAGTGCAATGGAGAATCATGAAACCAGAGCCAAAGATGACAAATGAGTTGAAGTAATGGCAAGAAGGTAGATATCCCCAAATAATCCTTCAGGATTGCTGTGAAGATCCTCAAGTAGGAAATAAATAGTGAAAAGATACTGTAAAAATTATAATGAGGATAACACATAGCTGGGAATATTTGGCATAGATTAAACTGATGGGAGATTTGGAGCTCACCCTCCAAATAGTTAAAGCAGAACCCAACAGTTGATTGTTATGATAAGGACAGTCTACACAATGATAAGCAAGGGTAGATTGATCCAAACTCCTTGGGGAACAAAACATGCTAATGCTGTTGTTTAACTGAGAGGTGAATTGTTTATCATGGACCTAAATGTCAAGGGAGTGGAAAAAACAAATAGGGGTGGGTAGATGTTCATTACTAAGGAAGGATGTGAGTTGTAAGAAATAGGGCAAGGGGTAAAACATCACATACCTGAAAAATAAAGTCCATAAAAACCAAAGAAAGCCAAACCTAGTCCTCAGAAAAGGTATAGGAAAGTATGACAAAATTAGAAGATGGAAACAGGCAGTCAAGTTCCTTATCAGCCTGAACTTCAACAAGTTCAGGGGGAAGTGAGACAAGGACTGGAGATAGAAACTGACCCATGTAATGTTCAATCTCCTGAGAATAAGTGTTGATAAATCTCCTGTGCAGTTGCCCACATTTGAAGCCCAAGATAAAGTGCTTCTCAAAGTTGTGACAGCCAAAGAGGTAATACTGACTTCAGAATACATGTTTCAAGAGTTGACAGATAGTTGAACATATAAAAAGACGAAAACAAAAGTGACTATAATGAGGTAAAATTAAGGTAATTCTAAAAAAACTGGGTAGTTTATAAAGTATAACCATTTTGTGAAAAAACTGTCTCAAACCAAAATCAGGTAAAAAAAAAAACATTCAAGCACAAGCATTGCCAAACAAGAAGTGACAGTTCATTTGAGGAGCACAGAGGAGTTGCTCGTGTCATGAGAATACTATGTCCCTATCAGTGGAAAGGTGATGCATGATGATTTGCATGAGTCTTGTCGCATGCATAAAGAAAATTTTCACGTAGAGGAGGAAGCAATGAAGCAGAATAGCTAATCTCATGAGCAGAGGGAAGTACAACATTTGAATACACAATCTATATAAATCCTGTACACGCTGTATCTGACCAAGAAACGTGACAACCAGAACTGAAGTATCCTGTATAAGCCTGCCATTATTTACATTCATTCACTTTACAAAAGTGCAAGGTACCTAGTTGGTAAACCAAATGAAACAAAAGTACCCTGTATAACATTATCTTGAAGCTACAAAAATGCATATCACTGCTTTACACAAGTGACATTTCAATCAAGTTTGTTGCCAATAATTCCTTAAAAATAAAGTTTCTGTTCATTGTCCCCTAATTATTGTGAAGTAAAAGTTTTTAAATTATTGTAGGAATATTTATGGTGCAATACTATGCACTCATCTAATACATGTATTGATGTACATTTTTAACTAATCCCATTTTCAATCATGAAGTTCAGTAAAAAAGACTAACACTTAACATAAAACTATCTAAATCACAGGTAGTACTAAGCATTAATTAAAAGATCTATAAGTATACTTTCTACAGATGCCGTATTAATATCTTTAATAGCAGTTCACACAATTACCCCAGTGATAGTGCTTATCAGGACCTTAAACTGTTACTTAATATATTAAATTTCTTAATAAAGATTTAATAAGGAGTAAAATAATAAATTAGCAATTTACTAATATTCTTGGAGGAACTGCCACACCATTTTGTTTAGAAGTAATGAAATCTCCCAATTTAAAATTTTATAGACTGAGGTATAAATACAACCAACCTATCTCCACCTACATATACACTCACACGTTACAATTTGGTAAAAGCCAATGTTCAAAATATACTACAAATATACAATATTTTTAAACACAAGTTAAAAGTGAAAATGCTGTCAGCTAGAATTCTAACAAAAAACCCCATAAAATCAGACTTATGTTTATGCTATGAACAAGCAAATAATTTAAAATAAAAGGAAATATATAATCTCTATATATGTAAAAATAAAGTACTGTAAAATGCTCAAATATTGAGGTACAAGTAGAAACTAGGAGAAAAGAGGTGCACCTGGTGCAAATCGCTGGAGTCGTGCTTTTTGGGGATCTGGGTACAAGCAAATATTTTCCACTCATATTACCCCAAAAAGTCCTTCTCTTTCTCAAAAAAAAGTATTTTATACATATACATATGCTGTTGTTGTATTTTGGCAAGTCTTACAAGGAAAAAATAATATACATGATTTAGGAAGGGGAAAAAGAACAAGGAGCCAGAATCAGTGGAAGCAGCAGGACCCAGGTAGTATACTGTAAACACCCAAATGTTAAGCTATAGGTATGTAAATAGTGTACTTTACATACCCAAATATAAAAAGTAAAACATCATGGGCTAATTATTAGATACTTAATATGGTGATCAACCTTATAACCACCTGGCTGAATGAAAAATTTCATAGTCAGTGAATAATTTATCTCAACCTAAGTGGCATCACCACCTTCATGTAACATATTAAATAAGATATATGAGGTCTAGTCCATGAAATTAAAGTATTGTTCCCTATTTACATATACATTTAAATGTGATTATAAAATAACTATAATTTTTAATACACCACTAACATGAACCTTAATGTTTGGAATAAATGCAATGCTCAAGTGTTAACAGTTTTTTTTGTATGTGTGTGTGTGTGTTTTCCACAGATGATAATAGTAAAACATTCTTAATAATAATGTTTTAACTTTTAGGAAACAAGAGACCCTTTGGCCCTTCAAAAAGTTGTTTCTGAATGCCCATAATACAAAAAAAATAATTAAACCTATCATTTATTTTTAAGAAATCATTACTTCTACACTCCTAAACTCTTGAAAGGTGATGACCTTCACTACTGAGACAAAAGATTATTTCATAAGTTAATTAATGTCATAAAACTGCTTTACCTAGTCTTTTTCAAATATTAAACTTGTATTTACTTGTTTTGTTGTCTCTAGGAAAAAGTGGAAAGAAATCAGAAACTTTTATGATATTAATCCCCCAGATAATCTTGTAAACTTCAACAGACTACCTGTTACATTTATTTTTTATAGACAGTATCCTGATGTAGCCCCATTTCTTTCAAATCTCAGAACCACTCTAATGGTCTTCCTCTCAAATCTTTTTGTTGAAACTCTCCTACTATTCTACATACTATTCTAGCTGAGGCCAATAAAGTGATTTTATAAAGATAACAGAATTGACTTGAATTATGTAGTGGTAAGAAGGAAGAATGAAAAATAAAAGAAGGTAAGGAGTAAGTACCATTTGAACTATTTCCCAGGGTTTTAAAATAGGTCAAGAATCAGATACATGCACATGAGCCTAACTTTCAAATTTTTAGAAAATCAACAGAGTATAGGCAAGAATACAAGTACTGGAGAGTTGCTGTTACTACTTGTATTTTTAGAGAATATAAACAGTTACCCTGGAAAATATAGTGTGTGTGTTTCTTATAGCAAAGCCACACCGGGCCATCTGCTGAGCCCACCGAGGGAAATCGAGCCCCTATTTTAGCATTGTAAAATATAAGCCAGTTAGTCTAACTTCTGTTGTGACAAACATTTCAAAGTCTTATAAAAGTAGTTTGGGAAATTTTGAGAAATATAAAAACTAACAAAAACTCACCAAAATGGAAATTTTGCCTTACTAAAATGTTATTTTTTAGTTTCTTTCAAGGATGTCATTTCAGTGATGTCGAGAAAACCCACTTGTAGAGAAATATATATGCAAAAACGGCTCGTTTGGGTTGAGAAAATATTTTATATAGAAGAGCAAACAACGTTTCAACCTTCTATATAAAATATTTTCTCAACCCAAACGAGCCGTTTTTGCATATATAAGGATGTCATTTGTTATTTAGATGGAGGAAAGGGCATGGATATGATGTTTTGTGATTTTCAACACAATATCTATTGGGGTGACATAGAAAGTATCAGCTACTAAAAAAAAAAAAAAAAATAGGAATTGGGAGAGAGTAACTTTACTGAATTTTTGGGCGATCGGGTTTGGAGAAAGCAAAAGGCTGTTATTAATGAAATCCAGTCAAGCTGAATTTTACTACTGGTATATATGTGCGTGTCTTTCATATATTACAAAGGTAAGTGCTTAAACCCTTGACTGTTTTTTAAATTTATGTTAATAATAGCAATAAAAGAATGATTAGAAAACTAAACAAGTTTGTTGATGTTAAACTCTTGATATTTTTAGTCATATTGAAAGAAATTACAGAACCATATGGATCAATAACAAATTCAATAGTTGGAAATGTAGAACTACATGCACATGTAAGGTTACAAAAAAAACTGTTATTAAGAATTTTCAATTTGTAAGGATTTATACCCAACAATATATAGAAATGAAAATAAATATAATTACAGTAACATATACACAGAGCTAAATATAAATATGGATAACAAACTGAAGTTAGAATAATTTTAATTGTATCAAGGATATTTAATGTTCAGAAATTGTCTAATTAATAAGGTTTCTTTTGTCACAAGTTGAGTTTTGGAATTAACAGTAGTAAGGATTTTAGTTTCATATAATGGTAAAATGACTTGTATGTTCACTATGTTAACATTTGCATAGTATGGAGGGTTGTCGATTCTTCTACATAATTTGACTGACACTTCCACACTTCTGTTCATATTCTTATGATCGTGTTTGACACCATCAACACAGAACCTTGTACAATGTTTGCACATATATAAATAAATGAATCATGAACAATAGGTAATTGTAAGGTGGTCTAAATAGTAGAAAACATTTAGTCTGTGAGCAGGTTTAAAGATAATCTACCATTCCACTTGAACATAGTACTGGTTAACTATTCTTCCAAGATGTTTTATGATAATTATATACTGTTTTTCAATGTGTTAAAAGAAATGAGGTACATAGGTACAGTGAGCTGTTTATTATGGTTCAAAATTTTTCATAAGAAGTGTGTGACTTTATTTTAGTATGTTTTATGTAGCAATTCTGACTTAGGATGTTTTCTAGCAAGGAAATTCCCAAGTGAATGACTAGGTGAGTGTAGTAATGGTTGCAGACTTTATTAAATACTTCAAAAGGTTACATCTGTAACTAAATGAAACAAAGCTAACAAACTGAGTAAAAACATCTGTAGGAAGTTCTTCTTCCCCCCCCTCCCAAAAGAGAAATATAAAAACAATGATTGATCAAAACACCTAAAACTAAAAAGGTAGAATGTTGTTAACTCCAGGCTTGTAGATGAATTTTATGGAAGAATGTTGTGATTTAAGATAATCCAAAAAGTCTGGGTATGTTCATTATGAAGAATAAAAACAATAAAAAAATACTGTCAACATAACTTCTATTGTAGACAGGTCTGCTCATGTTTAGTATTGTTACAACATAACTTCTATTGTAGACAGGTCTGCTCATGTTTAGTATTGTTACAACATAACTTCTATTGTAGACAGGTCTGCTCATGTTTAGTATTGTTACAACATAACTTCTATTGTAGACAGGTCTGCTCATGTTTAGTATTGTTACAACATAACTTCTATTGTAGACAGGTCTGCTCATGTTTAGTATTGTTAGAACATAACTTCTATTGTAGACAGGTCTGCTCATGTTTAGTATTGTTACAACATAACTTCTATTGTAGACAGGTCTGCTCATGTTTAGTATTGTTAGAACATAACTTCTATTGTAGACAGGTCTGCTCATGTTTAGTATTGTTAGAACATAACTTCTATTGTAGACAGGTCTGCTCATGTTTAGTATTGTTAGAACATAACTTCTATTGTAGACAGGTCTGCTCATGTTTAGTATTGTTACAACATAACTTCTATTGTAGACAGGTCTGCTCATGTTTAGTATTGTTACAACATAACTTCTATTGTAGACAGGTCTGCTCATGTTTAGTATTGTTACAACATAACTTCTATTGTAGACAGGTCTGCTCATGTTTAGTATTGTTACAACATAACTTCTATTGTAGACAGGTCTGCTCATGTTTAGTATTGTTACAACATAACTTCTATTGTAGACAGGTCTGCTCATGTTTAGTATTGTTACAACATAACTTCTATTGTAGACAGGTCTGCTCATGTTTAGTATTGTTAGAACATAACTTCTATTGTAGACAGGTCTGCTCATGTTTAGTATTGTTAGAACATAACTTCTATTGTAGACAGGTCTGCTCATGTTTAGTATTGTTAGAACATAACTTCTATTGTAGACAGGTCTGCTCATGTTTAGTATTGTTAGAACATAACTTCTATTGTAGACAGGTCTGCTCATGTTTAGTATTGTTACAACATAACTTCTATTGTAGACAGGTCTGCTCATGTTTAGTATTGTTACAACATAACTTCTATTGTAGACAGGTCTGCTCATGTTTAGTATTGTTAAAAATGATATTTGTTTTTAAGAGTTGCAACATGGGCTTCAGGATAGCTTTAGACAATCTGTTAACTAATGTTACTAAAACTTTTATAGAGACAAATATCGGTTGTTTTATGAAGGGAATATTGGCACACAAAAAAGTAATTAAAACTTAAATTAACCATTATATGGTTGTTAAGAAAAGAGTGTTGAATAATTTCACAAGCAAAATTATAGAAGGGAGTTGTTGTGCATTTATTGGTAAAGAGATTTTAAGATTGGCACCGGAAACTTTGTCAAATTATTTATTTTGACTCATGTAAATAATTTACACCACCTTAAAGTTCAACCACATAAACATAAAAAAACAGGTAGAAGTCAATAGTTTTTCTCAGTCTACAATATTTCAGAATAATAAACATTAAAACATTCAGTCAACTGTAATAAGATCTTTAATGTTTTGATATTCTAAGTCAAAAACTTACAATAAAAAATACTAATTATACAATTCCCACCCTCTTTCTTAATACAAATCTTCATACAAGTTGAAATTGTTCTCACTTGTTGTTCATTCTGAATTCTGCACAACTGTTACTGTAAACATATTTGCTTAGCTGATGAAACAATCTAGATGGACTAAGAGGTCCCTTCTTATCCTTGAATGTTATGATAATAGAATCTTTGTTATTTTCAAACATTTGATAAACATGCTTTGTGATTTGGATCAATTGGCAAGTTATACACCTTAAATGAAGAAAATAATCTTAAGTTCTGAAACTGTAAGAGAAAGTTGGAAAACCTCAAAATTAAAGATGTATTGCACAGTCACTTAACCCTACCATGACAGGTCACAAGTCAAAGGCCAAGTTATCTTGTTTGTTGACTTACATTCAAAATTTTATTGAACTACTATTTTATGTTAATGAGTTTTTTAATCATAATATGAAAGTCACTTTGCATTTGAACTAGTAACAGACTTGATGTTTCTACAAACAAATCTGTAGTAAAAATATTTCATTAAAAATATTATTTTCTGTGTACAAAATTTGCAATCTTGACTAAATTTTAATTAAAATTTTTGAAGGTACACGTAATGCATCAAAAGTTAAAGTATAAATACTTAACTTGTATATATTACACTAAGCCTATTGCAAAAGGGTTAAAGCAGTGTGATACAGTGTCAAAGGATCAGTATTATTTCACTTAGGGAAAGTGTTGTTTCAAAAATCTTATATTCTTTGAGGTTGTTACTGCAAGAGTTAGTGAAGGAAATACTATGCACTTCATTTAGAGTTAGTGAAGGAAATACTATGCACTTCATTTAGAGTTAGTGAAGAAAATACTATGCACTTCATTTAAAGTTAGTGAAGGAAATACTATGCACTTCATTTAGAGTTAGTGAAGGAAATACTATGCACTTCATTGAGAGTTAGTGAAGGAAATACTATGCACTTCATTTAGAGTTAGTGAAGGAAATACTATGCACTTCATTTAGAGTTAGTGAAGGAAATACTATGCACTTCATTTACCTTGAATTTCAGGAAACATTTGATAAGATGCCTTTTTACAAAAACTAAATCTGTGGGTATGGGGGAAATGTTATTAAATTGGACAAAAACAATTGCTGTTGAGTAGAAAGCACAGACTAGTAATAAATGGAATTAGATCTCAGTGGATGGTAATAACAAGTGGTGTGCCCTAAAGTTCTGTGATGGGTCCTGTGATGCTGTTTGTGATTTGATGATACTGACCAATGATAATGATTCTGGAATGACTAACAAAACACTGAAGCTTGCAGATGATATTAAGATTTTGGGGTGGGGTGGCTAACTGTATTGAAGATGCTGCAGACATACCAAAAGATTTAGATCATTTGATGCACTGAGCCAATACATGGCAGATAATGTTTAACCATTCAAAATGTTAGGTGATGCATATATATTTTCACAATTCAAATGGGAATACATTAAAAACTGTTATTGATAATAAAGATCATGGTGTTGTGATTGAAAAATCACATATCTAATCAGTGTACTGTAGCTAGCAATAGGACTAATAGAATTTTAAGTAGCATCTATAGAAATATTGAATACGAGACTAGTGATATTGTTTCACTGTATAGAACACTTGTAAGGCTTAATTCATTAAAGTACTGTATACAGTTTTAGGCTTCCTGCCTCAAGAGGCACACTGAATTGTTGGAAAATAATCAAAAAAGAGCCATTAGGATGATACCTGGGATGGTGAGATTATCTTACAAGTAGAGACTAAAATCTCTAAGCTTGTTTTCTCTGGAGAGAAGGGTCAGAGGATATTTGATTGAAATGCTTAAGATTATTAAAGGTATTGATAATATAGATTCATCAAATGTTTTGCATTTAGCAATAAAAACAATAGTACAAAGAGACACAATTTGAGATTTTGGCAGTGCAGGTGTCATCTGCACTTCAGACAGTATTGCTTTTCATACAGGGTGGTTGCCTTTAGGAATGACTTACCTTCAAGTGTGGTAGAGGCAGAAAATTTAACTGAGTTCAAGAAAAACACTAAATGAATACATGAATAATAAGGAGTGTTTAGAGTTGGGAGAAAGAAGACACACCCTTGGTAGACTAATAAGCTCCTTCTTGTTCCTTTAAACTATATGAAACTTAAGTTACTTAATTGTTACTGAAAACAATATTTGGACAACTTTATAGATATGTAGATTATATGTCAAAAAAGTAATTTATTTAAACAAATCATTAGTTGGGTCTTATTTGGATTACTATGCACAATTTTAATCTTATCTAAGAAAGTATATTTAACTTATTAGAAAGGGCTCAGATGAAAGTTTACAAAGTTATCTAGAGTTGATAACATAAAAGCCTGGGATTATTTTGTGTTGCATCCTATGGAAAACAGACCTAGAAGACATATGTCTAAGTAAAATTTATACATATAGTTTTTACACAGTAATTGGTAATGGAATGAATTTTCATCAGCAGTCACGGAATTCTGAGAATTCCTGAAAAATAAAGGGAAATTTATAGTTATTGTTATGTTTCTTTTTATCACGCATGAGTGTGTAATGACAGAACTGAAGTGCCTTGTTATCTATATGTTGTGCTATGAAACATTAAAACTGAAAACAGTTTCAAAGATTTGAGCTTGTCATTTCTGGAGTATAACAGACCTACAGATAGCCTGTTTTATAATTTATGTAGAGCTTGTATAAACTGTCCATGGAAGGTTTGTTAATGGCAGAGAGAAAACATTGTAACTGATAAATTTTAAATATTGGAGGAAGTTGTTATAAATTATGGAAGCCCACATCCTAATCAGTTATTATACAAAAATGTTTTTCCTTTTAGTTGTTAGCTTATAGAATTTTAATAATTTTATCAATGCAATTGGTTACATTAAGGCCATCTGGTTTCTTTATTGGGCTAAATGTTTTTTTTATGTCACTAAGCCTTTTCTTACATTATTCTGTAAGACTCAAAGTACACTGCATGATGGTTTGACCTCAATCTAAGCAACTGATGTGGCTACTTAATAGTCTAAAAAATTACTTGAATTAACCACTCCACAATTCTGTAATAGAAGTGGTTGATAGGGTAGAAACTGGGAAATATCTAGTTACAAGTAATCATTACTGTATTAGGTTTGATGTTTTGCTGCATATGGAAATTGAAAATAATGATATTTTGATTCCAAATTTCAAAAAAGCAAATGATGATGGGATGCAACAAGAATTATCTGCCATGAATCAGGCAGCTGAGTTTTTTGGGTAAAATGTTTGAAGAAAAATGTTCCAATAATTGAAAAAAATATATTCCTTACAGAAAGAAAAGCGTAGTTGCAAGTAAAATAAATAGGTTGGTTTACAAAGGGTTGACAAGATAAAATTAGAGAAAACCATCACAAATTTAAGAAATTTAAATTTAATGACATTATAGAATATTTACAAACCTATACAAGCTCAAAAAAATTTAGTCAAAAAGAAAATTAGGAGATCCAAAAGGATGCATGAAAAATATTTGGTTGAAAACATAAAAACTAACAGGATTTTTAAAAGAACATTAGGGGTAAACAAAATGTTAGGATGGGTATAGTACCTTTGAGGGTTGATAAAGGAAGAGTTTATCTGATGATTAGAAAATGGCTAGATAATTATATTGTTTTTTTATTCAGTTTTTACTAATGAAGATGTAAGCAGCACTTATCATCTTGAGCAATTGATAGATGAAAACAAAGATGAGCGAGACAAATGCATCAATTTAAAGCTTGTCAAAATTTGAAGTTTAAAAAATAAGGCTCCTATGCCAGATAACATTTCCCTGAGTGTTTTATAAAATCAAGAATTGAATATACTAGCCCTTTAAATAGTGAACAAGTACCAACAGATAGAAAATAGCTAATGCCACTCCTATCTTCAGGTGAGGTAAACAGAAATTGTCACAGTAATTATTGGCCTATTAGTCTTGCATCATTTGTGGGAAAGGTTTTGGAAAGGCTGATAAAAACACTTTGTCAAGTCATTTAACAAAGTTTATAATTTTATCAGATAGTCAACATAATTTCACTAAAGGAAAGAAAACCTTGCCTTACAAATTTTTTGGCAAATAGGATTTTAGGTTGTACCTACAGAAATACTGAGTACAATTCTAAAGAGGTTTAATTTAATCATATAGGTCAACGGTTAGATCACATGTGAAGTACTGTGTTCAGTGTTGGACTCCATACCTTAGGAAAGACATCAGATTGTTAGAGTTCAGAGAAGGGTTACCAAATGGTGTCTGGAATGGAATGGCTGTCATATGAAGAGAGATTAAGGTCCTTAAAATTGTTTTCTCTTGAAAAAAAAAAAGAGATTTAAAGAGGATTTCATTGAAGTGTTTAAGATTGTAAAAAGAAGCAATATTGTTGATGCATCAGCATTTTTCATATTTAAGAGTGAGAATTATATAATTAGGGCACATACATAGATTTAGGCAAGGTAGTAGCTATCTTTAGCTAATACAATTATTTTTCAAATAGAGTGGTCACCCTACAAGATGGGTTGCCTTGAGATATTGTGGAGGTAGTAAATTTGAGTGAGTTTAAAAGAAAGCTTGACAGATATATGAATGATGTTTTCATTATTATAATTTTAATTTGGCTTAGAGGATGGGACAACTGAGATGAACTAACAGGTCCTTTGTTGTACCTAAATATTATACCATGTTAGAACTCACGAGTACTAATACGAATAGAAGTACAGTACAAGACTTAACTGTTTCAACAACTTGAGGAAGTAGTATTACTACTAATGAATAAATGAATTATATCAACCCTACTTAAAAAAAAAAAAGCCCTCTGTGTGTTAGACTAGTAGTGCTAACTTCTGATAACAATCAAGATCATTTATGACCTTCTGTATAAGGTGCTCACTTTTCTCATATTTAAAAGCTTACACAAATTTACTCACACTTCTAGGATACGATCCCCTTTTCGAATACCAGCCTTTTCAGCTGCTCCACCTTCCAATACAGCACTGACATGTTGAAGGGGTGCATACAGCTCACCATTAATACTTTTGAAAGTACCACCCTCACTAACTTGTCCTCGGACATTAAAACCAAATCCTGTATCAGTTTTATAGATGGACACTACTCTTGGGCCAAAATTGAATTGTTTTTCGTCGTTTGTGGGGCTTCTATCGGAATCACTTTCCGCCATGATGGGGGGTGTTTGACTCATGGTAAGGTACGAATTAACTGATAACATTAATTTAAGCAGAAAAACTAATAATTGTATTATTGGTAAGGAATATATAAAAAATGATTCCAATTTTGTTTAAACAGATCGTATTTTATATATACCATCAGTGACTAACGTAGAATCATAATTTATTAAAAACTTTCCAATAAAACAACAAAAAAGAATTTTTACTTATGTATCGATTCTTTTAGCCAGGTAAATATTTTTTCACGGATAGAGGGCACATGGCATTTTAAGAAAATGTAAACAGTGTATGATAATTTTATTTACTCACTAAATATTCAAAATGGAAAATACTGTAAAACTCAACCTAATTAACCATTTCATATAAGTTTATTATACACTGAAGTAAGTGTATCTAAGAGATTTATTCCCACTTCATTTTTAAACATGGAAGGAAGGTATGCTTTCTAATGGCGCTTGAGTTTTAAGGTATCTATCATTTATTGTAAATTGTCATGTATGTTTTAGCTTGGCCCGGCATGGCCAGGTGGGTTAAGGCGTTCGACTCGTAATTCGAGAGTCGCGGGTTCGAATCCCCGTTGCATCAAACATGCTCGCCCTTTCAGCAGTGGGGGCGTTATAATGTGTTTGTTTGTTTTTGAATTTCGCATAAAGCTACTCGAGGGTTATCTGCGCTAGCCGTCCCTAATTTAGCAGTGTAAGACTAGAGGGAAGGCAACTAGTCATCACCACCCACCGCCAACTCTTGGGCTACTCTTTTACCAACGAATAGTGAGATTGATCGTCACATTATAACGCCCCCACGGCTGAAAGGACAAGCATGTTTGGTACGACGGGGATTCGAACCCGCGACCCTCAGATTACGAGTCGAACAACTTAACCCACTTGGCTATGCTAAGCCATCAAAGGGCGAACATGTTTGGTGTTACGGGGGTTCGAAATTAAGACCCTTAGATTGCGAGTCGAGTGCCTTAACCATCTGGCCATGCCTGGCCCTAAAAGGGCAGGCATGTTTGGTGCAACCGGGCTTCGAACCCGCAACCCTCGGATTACGAGTCGAACTCCTTAACACGCTTGGCCAATTATAAAGTGACTGTCAATCTCACTATTCGTTTGTAAAAGAGTTGGCAGTGGGTGGTTATGACTAGTTGTCTTCCCTCCGGTCCTACACTGCTAAATTAGAGACAGCTAGCGCAGATAGCCCTAGTGTAGCTCTGCTCGAAATTCAAAACAAACAAACAATATTTTAATTTATGTGATTTCTTAGTGTCATCACGGTCAGCAGTGTATCATCTCCAAATTTCAAAACTGTATAACTGGGAAGTCTTAGGCGTTGCATACGGAAGAAATTAATTATGCAAATAAAATAAGTATTAATAAGCCAAGTCTAAAAACCATGACAGTAATCTCGATTTGAGACGTTTGACCCTAACCTAAATGTTTTGAGTCAAACACAATGGGAAATACCCAGAAATATATTTTCTCCTTATCCCACTCGTGATAAAAAATATTTTACGAGAAAAATATTAATATTGATAATTTTGAGAACAGAATGACAATAACGTGATTGCAATCAATGGTCGGCGAGAAAACCTAGGATTTCACATTTTTACATTTAACGATAACCAAACGGCCAATGTTGGACTCATGGTCTTTCAGGGTGGGGGAGGAATCTGTAAACCCGATAACAAGATTTAGATGTGGGGTATGTTTTATTATAGCAAAGCTGAGCCCTCCGAGGGAAATCGAACCTCTGATCTTAGCGTTGTAAATCCATAGACTTATCGCTATACCAGTGGGGGGTCAGATGTGGGAGAAAACGGGAAAACCCAGAGAAAAAAAAACTCTCTCTGACTAACGCCGAATAATTTCCAAACCAGATCCCGATTAAGAGTGAGTGACGTAAAAGCCAACTGAAGTAGAAGAAGAAATGGGTAAAGTGTGTGGTAAAGGATTACTGTAGTAGAAAACCTGTTTTATTGGACAAACGACTGAAGATGGTGAGTTGTTCTCGAAATTGTCTGTCATAAGATGAATCTTTGTCTTCACTGGTCGAAGGATGGCGAAAGAAAGAGAACTGGATGTAGGATTCTGTATTGTTTCAGGACAATGACTGAAAGTCTACAGAAGTGTCTATAAAGAGGATGTTTGACAAGATAGATTGTGTGTATTTATGGGCGATGTTGTTGGAGGAAGTTTGACGATTAATTATTGTCTTTTGAGGTTCGATCTGCGGCATGGTATGTATGGTCTTCTCCCTCTTGTATGGTTTGATTTGCACGGACTGGGTGGTTGTAGTAAAAGCATCTTTCATGGTAAAGGCGTCTCGTGTATTAGTCGGTGGTGACTTAGTATCCTGGTCGATGGTTTTTCGCTGGACTTCGAGTTTGAGGCACATGAAGTTTTGTGAGTTGTTGTTTCAGGAAGTGGCTGTTCAGCGATCCGAACTATGATTAGCAGGGATAAAGGTTTGGAGATTTACGGTGCTGTTTTTCTGCTGTAAAGTGAAATAAATGGTAGGAGAAGACGCAAGTCAAAATGTGATTTTAGGCTTGCTGCGAGATAGTAACTATTTTCATGAAATTACTTTCCCGTAGTTCCTTAATTTGGTAAGCTGCGTAGAGTTTTATAATTATTGTCTGTTTTATCAATGTTTTGACAACTTCATGGTTTATAGATTGGCAAAACACTTTTAAAAACGCCATAAACAGATAACATCGTCGCCTGGTAATATTGCAGGAAACTGGTGGGGTACAATATCATGGAGCAGATTTTGATGTGGCTTGAAGAAAAATTTCATCTCATCATAGGACCCTGGCCTTGTTGAGATCAGTTGCTGCCCAGGTTTATAACAACCGATGAAAATGATGACCTCACATGGCAAGAAATTAAGGGGTAATCTGTTTAGGATTACAGGCGAAGTTGGCATCGTCATTGAAGGAGAGAGATCATAGTTAAGCAAATGGTGATGGTTTATAGTCTCAGAGGAGAATATTACCAAAATACAAATCAAAAGCAAAACCAAATACCAATAAATACGGATACTGTCTGAACAAGCATACATAAACTAGGGTATATAAATAAGCTGATGTCTAATTACAGTAGGAGATGCACTCAATAATTAGGCTTGAGCGTATTTTGTGCCTGTGTGTGTATGTCGGTAGAAGGTACTACATTGTAAGATTTTAGAATTGAAACTTAACCAAATCAAAGGGAAAAGCGAGCTTTTTGCAATGAGTAGTTTACATTTACATATGGTAAGAATTGGCTTGATTGCAAGGGCTTTAGGGAAAGTTTAAAACTAGATATAGACTGTGTTGAGGTATAAGATAAACTAAATTAAAAGAAATAAGATACACAGGCAAGTTGAGTATAGGAAATGAACATGGAAAAGAATTACTACAAGCTGGCACAGCGGTAATTCTTTAGATTTACAACGATAAAATCAGAGGTTCGATTCTTCTCGTTGGACTCAGCAGTTAGCCCAATGTAACTTTGCTATAAGAAAAAAAACACACACATCCACATACATGTTTCGTACATGCTTTATCTACTCTATTTATACCGATATCCAGTGGCACATCAGCATGTTTGTGGACATATAACACTAAAAACAGGGTTTCAATACCTGTAGTTGGCAAAGCATAAATGTCTCATTGTGTACCTTTGTGCTAAGTTAAAAACACACAGACTATTAATACCAAGATAACCTGTGGGTAGACGTTTATGAAGCTTTTTAAAAGGCCTTCATTACTAAAGTCCAGGCAAACGCACCTCATGGGAATCAAATTCATCTTGCGTTCATACAACTAGATTTTCTTTGCGTTTTTTGTTTGTCTCATTTATATCAATTTAACTTTGCGTGTTTAATATACAGCTTTATTGGAAAGTATTTTTGTGTTGCACAAAATAATTTCCATTTAAGTTAATTAATGATTCAGTAATATTTTGACGTCCAGATATAAAAAGTATTTCTTTGTACAAGTTATGAGACTTTTTACATTTTTCTTCCCGTGTAGATGTATTTATATGCTCATTAGCTGTATAAATGCAGTGGCTTCTAGACTTTTGGTGCCAAAGGACCAACAGAAAATGGTACTAAATAATTTCTCCAATATACAAATATTATCTTCTCTGAATACCCCTCTATTATTTATAGTAGATTATGTTTCTTGAATTAAATTTCAGGAAAATTAATATTTAATAATAAAAATAATATTTTAAGTAAATAGTTTGTTTATATATTTATTTAAATTCATTAACATTTTTAGATCCATCAATTTCTCTAATGCATTGTTTTATTTCTCTATCTCGCACTTTGAAAGAGTTAAATAATTACAGTTCCTTGTTATATCAATTTAAGTTGAATAGTAAGACTGCTATTGGTAAGTTGTTGATTTATATCGTTTTTATTTTCCTCAAGAAAAACGTAAATTCCTTCATCGTGTTTCTATTCAGGTATGCAACCATTAAAAACAACAACATTTTTGTTCGTTAAATATAAGCTATCAAAATATATCTCTTAAGTTATTAGAAAGTAATATTTCTTTTGTTAATTTTTAAATATAATTTTATAAATTTTTCTTATTTTGATTTCTGATATGGCGAACTTTATATTCATTTGTATCATAAAAAGATTGTAAAGTTTTTCATAGTTATGTTTGCGCATGTGTATAGATTATCTTACCTGAGCTGATCACAGATTAGGTGTAGAAATAAATTTATTTTTTTTAACAGTTAAAAGTGTAAATACATATCTAGGCATAAAATAATTTTAATTAGGATGTTCAAACTCTTCTGGTTCTGTGTAATATTTAATCTCTATAATTTAGGTAAGAACAAGCTATGTACTTTTAATTATATGTTCGTATATAAATTAGATAATTTTAACTATACGTTAAACATAAATTAAAGATCAGTGAAGAAGATAAAAAGTATGTAACTTCATTAAAATTACTATCAAGTATAAACAAAGAAATAAGAGTGAAGGATGAAGCACAAGCGTTATGCAAGGTAGGATATGAAGAAACAATAACAGTCTTATAAACCAGAAATCTGGTTTGGTTTGGTTTGCTTTGTTTTGAATTTCGCGCAAAACTACATGAGGGCTATCTGCGCTAGCCGTCCGTAATTAGCAGTGTAAGACTAGAGGGAAGGCAGCTAGTCATCACTACCCACCGCCAACTTATTGGCTACTTTTTACCAACGAATAGTGGGATTGACCGCACATTATAACGCCCCCACGGCTAAAAGGGCGAGCATGTTTAGTTAAGGTGATTCGAACCCGCGACCTTCGGATTACGATTCGAGTGCTTTAACCAGATATAAGAAAAATGAAATTGCAAGTTATTACTTTAGAAAAAAAATTAAGAAATATTAAAGTACCACAATTCGAATCTCAATTGGAATCGACAGTTATAAAAGAACTAAAAACGTATAAAGTTGATTTAGATGAAGGATTAGATGTTTCAGTTTTAGAATAACAAGAATTTGCATGACCATGCAAATTATTTGATAAAGTTAAATTAACTGAATAAATGACTAAAAGAGAAAAAGAGTAAATAAATCTTTGGACAGTAAAATAGCCAGAAAAATACGAACATTAAAAAATTGGAAGGAATGGATATACAGAAAGAAGAAAACAATGGAAAGAATGGATATCCAGAAAGAAGAAAACAATGGAAAGAATGGATATCCAGAAAGAAGAAAACAATGGATATACAGAAAGAAGAAAACAATGGAAAGAATGGATATCCAGAAAGAAGAAAACAATGGAAAGAATGGATATCCAGAAAGAAGAAAACAATGGAAAGAATGGATATCCAAAAAGAAGAAAACAATGTAAAGAAACATACATTTGATGAATCTAAAAAATAAATAAAGAAGCAATAAGTCATGTTAAATTACACATGGTAAAAAAATAACGTTTTGAGAGATGCATCTGAACTCATGAAACTAAATATAATCAATTGTTTGTTTGAAATTAATCACAAAACTATATAATCAAATAATTGATTTATTATACGTTTTATTTAAATGAGAGATAACAGATAATAAAGTCGAAAAATTTTTAATATAGAATTATATAAAGGAGTTCAATTAAAGACAGCGTGTATTTAAGTGATGAGTAAAAAGAAGATTTGTTAACGGCATGTAAAAGAAAGAAGCTATTTCACTTCAAATACATAAAGCCTAAAAATGTAAAGAAAAACATAAATAAAACAGATAAATGACGGAAAGAGAATTATAATATTAAAAATACAATGGACACATTTTATTATTTTCCATCCCAGTATTAGTAAAACTGACAAAGCAGTTCTTAGGAGTAAAAGAAATTATGGACAAAATCAGTAGATCTGGTTTTCCTAAAGGTTTTCATTATAAAACCAGTTTGGAATATAGTAATTCAAAACTGGGAACTACTGTGTTAAGTAATGAATATATAAAGAAAACAAGGAAAGATAAGAAAAATGCTTTAAAGATGCTTATTCTACTAATCTATTACCTAAAAAGATAAAATAATTTGAAAGTGGAAGTATTAATTTAGGCACTCATTGGGTTCATTATTATAATGATCCAAAATGCGACTTCACTGAATATTTTAACCCTTACAAAGAATATGCATGCTCATTTTGCATTTCGCTCAACAATGCACAAGGAATATCTGCGGTAGCCATCCCTAATGTAGTAGTAAAATACTCTTGGACTACCATTTTATCAACGAATAGTAGGATTGAATGTACATTATACCTCCCCCACGGCTACTAGGGAGATCATATTTGGTGGGAAGAGGAATCGAACCTATGGCTTTCAAATAAGGAGTTGAACACTCTCATCACCTAGCCACAGAGCAGACGAAATGAATGTAAAATTGTTTAAAGATATAATACCAAAATAAATTGAACAAAATTGAAGATCAAGTGAAAATTAATTAGTTAAAGTTCAATACAGGTATTATTGTATTACATACATAAAATAAGGAAATGCCAGTCTTAAAATTTGTGAATCGTCAGGTTCACAATGACCGAAGAAGGTCGAAACGTTGTTCGCTCTTCTATGTAAAATATTTTCTCAACCCAAACGAGCCGTTTTTGCATATATATTTCGTCTAGTAGTTAGCTCGCAACTATCTGTGTACTCATCAACTTTCCCTTCCGTAAGACAGGTGTACCCTCTGGCGGCAGACAACTTCTTTTAAGTGTCATGGTGATATGACAACTTCTATGATACTATGCAAGTATCCCCTTAACTTTATCATCATACTCTGGAACGGTGGTTTAGAGATAAGGGCAGCAATCTATTTTTTTAAACGCTTGTTGTTGTAGCGTATGTTCATTACTTTTAATGATTTTTAGACTATTTTTGGTGTATAGGGCTATTTTTGCGTCTTCAAATATTTTTCCTTTTTCAGTTTGTTAACATTTGAGTGACACAAAATAGTATAGGTATATTATTTACACAACAAAGTGCTGTTTATTACTGTTAATCAGCAGCACATATATTTATAAATAGGCTTAGTTTCTTACTGACAATAAATTATTTTCTTCATATCCTTTCCATCTCACATCTCCTGAACTTCTCTCCTATTCCTCATATTGAACTCCTGTATTTGATATTCTTTTCTCAAGCTGAACTGACCCCTTTTTTCCTGTCTATTTCTTTCATATCGGATTACAACGTTTCATAACCATAGGAGTCTTTATTCGTACTGGCTGAACGTAAGAAGACAGTCACTAATGATTTAGGAACTATAATCCCCTATTTCCTTTCTCATCTCTTTAAATTTTAAGTGAAGTTCCCTATATCTATCTTTATAACACTGTCATGTACTGATACGTTGCTTAAAACCCTGCTCTCTGCTTCAGTATCCTGAAAAAAAAATCCTTACAATGAAAACAGAAGATGATCATTAAAATAACCTAGTAGAACATATTGATTTGTGTAGGAAAAGAGATTTTTGTTTCATTCAGTAACTTGTGTTTCTGGATATTTTCATTGCTGGCCATGTTCATTTTATAGCTTGTATACATTTTCAGAAGCTACTGTACAGATATTACGAGTGTTTTAGTCAGAACACTTGAGTACCAAATACCTTACTGTACAGATATTACGAGTGTTTTAGTCAGAACACTTGAGTACCAAATACCTTACTGTACAGATATTACGAGTGTTTCAGTCAGAACACTTGAGTACCAAATACCTTACTGTACAGATATTACGAGTGTTTCAGTCAGAACACTTGAGTACCAAATACCTTACTGTACAGATATTGAAAGTGTTTTAGTCAGAACACTTGAGTACCAAATACCTTACTGTACAGATATTGAAAGTGTTTTAGTCAGAACACTTGAGTATCAAATACCTTACTGTACAGATATTACAAGTGTTTTAGTCAGAACACTTGAGTTGTACAGATATTACAAGTGTTTTAGTCAGAACACTACCAAATACCTTACTGTACAGATATTACAAGTGTTTTAGTCAGAACACTTGAGTACCAAATACCTTACTGTACAGATATTACAAGTGTTTTAGTCAGAACACTTGAGTACCAAATACCTTACTGTACAGATATTATGAGTGTTTTAGTCAGAACACTTGAGTACCAAATACCTTACTGTACAGATATTACAAGTGTTTTAGTCAGAACACTTGAGTATCAAATACCTTACTTACAAGTGTTTTAGTCAGAACACTTGAGTATCAAATACCTTACTGTACAGATATTACAAGTGTTTTAGTCAGAACACTTGAGTATCAAATACCTTACTGTACAGATATTACAAGTGTTTTAGTCAGAACACTTGAGTACCAAATACCTTACTGTACAGATATTACAAGTGTTTTAGTCAGAACACTTGAGTACCAAATTCCTTACTGTACAGATATTACAAGTGTTTTAGTCAGAACACTTGAGTACCAAATACCTTACTGTAAAGATATTACAAGTGTTTTAGTCAGAACACTTGAGTACCAAATACCTTACTGTACAGATATTACAAGTGTTTTAGTCAGAACACTTGAGTACCAAATACCTTACTGTACAGATATTACAAGTGTTTTAGTCAGAACACTTGAGTACCAAATACCTTACTGTACAGATATTACAAGTGTTTTAGTCAGAACACTTGAGTACCAAATACCTTACTGTACAGATATTACAAGTGTTTTAGTCAGAACACTTGAGTACCAAATACCTTACTGTACAGATATTACAAGTGTTTTAGTCAGAACACTTGAGTACCAAATACCTTACTGTACAGATATTACAAGTGTTTTAGTCAGAACACTTGAGTACCAAATACCTTACTGTACAGATATTACAAGTGTTTTAGTCAGAACACTTGAGTACCAAATACCTTACTGTAATATTACAAGTGTTTTAGTCAGAACACTTGAGTACCAAATACCTTACTGTACAGATATTACAAGTGTTTTAGTCAGAACACTTGAGTATCAAATACCTTACTGTACAGATATTACAAGTGTTTTAGTCAGAACACTTGAGTATCAAATACCTTACTGTAGTCAGAACACTTGAGTATCATTACAAGTGTTTTAGTCAGAACACTTGAGTACCAAATTCAGATATTACAAGTGTTTTAGTCAGAACACTGTACAGATATGTACAATATTACAAGTGTTTTAGTCAGAACACTTGAGTACCAAATACCTTACTGTACAGAGTATTGACAAATACCTTAGATATTACAAGTTTTTAGTCAGAACACTTGAGTACCAAATACCTTACTGTACAGATATTACAAGTGTTTTAGTCAGAACACTTGAGTACCAAATACCTTACTGTACAGATATTACAAGTGTTTTAGTCAGAACACTTCAGTACCAAATACCTTACTGTACAGATATTACAAGTGTTTTAGTCAGAACACTTGAGTACCAAATACCTTACTGTACAGATATTACAAGTGTTTTAGTCAGAACACTTGAGTACCAAATACCTTTTCCTCTTTGTGATTGACCGTCATTTTTCTAAGCTATTTACACACATATACCTTTATGGAAATATTTTAAGAAATAGTCAAACATCAGTGGATTTAATATGATGAAATAAACACGAATAATATAGTGTAATTGTATTTTACTCATAAGTTATTTACACATAAAATAGAAAATCCAAGACATTCATATGTTATGTATCGCATTTGATACAAAAATTTGAATATGAAAATAAATTAATGTTTTTGTTTAATTTATAATACAATAAAACATTGAGGAAAAACATTACTTTCATACAAATGACCTTTAGGGCAATATGAGACGGAGTTTTAATCTGTAATTGTTTTTCTACATGATAGAATTCAATTAGAATCTTGCAATAACGTTTCGAAACACATCACACCATTTTAATTACACAAGCTACAAAAGTTACAGTGAAGGAAACGATATTTTGTTGTTCAAAGTAGTTTTACATTTTCTTTACAGTTTTAGCTATATTTTGTGTTTAGTACTCAGGTAATGCCATTTTACAAACATCTAACTTTTATTAAATAATCCTTAATTTTATATAAGTTGTCAGTCTTCGAAGTTATTTGAACTAGGGGATTCATAGTATCATGTTTTATCTCACAATGCTTTTGTCCGGCATGGTCAAGCGTGTTAAGGCGTGCGACTCGTAATCTGAGGGTCGCGGGTTTGCATCCCCTTCGCGCCAAACATGCTCGCCTTCCCAGCCGTGAGGGCGTTATAAAGTTACGGTCAATCCCACTATTCGTTGGTAAAAGATTAGCCCAAGAGTTGGCGGTGGATGGTGATGACTAGCTGCTTTCCCTCTAGTCTTACACTGCTAAATTAGGGACGACTAGCACAGATAGCCCTCGACTAGCTTTGTGCGAAATAAAAAAAAACAAACAAACTCACAATGCTATATATATATACACACACACTAATGCTAAGGAAACTGTATATATATATATATATTATAAAGCCAAATACGGTGCTATACAATGAAAATAAGAAATTTAACAAACGAAAGTACAGGATTAACGTATGGCTAAAACATGCAAAGAAATCTTGGCAACATTTATTGTTTATTTCGCTTTTACTTTGATCAACAATCAGTGGATTTAGTAGCGTGAACTAAACAGAAACTGTAATTACATTTTCCATAGACTTTATTTGCATATATAATAAACAATCGATTACATTCAGGTGTTATGAGTTCTTAATTTTGAGAACGAACTCAAGTCTTTCATTCATGAGAGTGACTCACCATCAATATTTAGGACAAAGAAATCAAGGCATTTAATGTACTATGAAATACAGACAATGCCAATTTGATGTCAGTGTCTGTAATATGTGAAAGAGGTTGACACATTAGTATTTGTTGTAGGAACAATTTAATAATGTGTCAATTTAATGTTGGTGGTATTAACCCTTGGTGTCCGTCCTGTGTTCTGTAACACAGGTGCTGCTTTGAACTCAAGTAACCATGTAAAGAGTCACTTTGGTTTTATGTAAGCTCTGTGTTGTGAAGTGGTACAGTCTTATCTTAGCTTTCGTTCTGAGAGGGTAGTGTTAAATTTATTCAGTATATTCCAACTGTATTAATAAAGTATCTCGCCTCATCATTCTACTAAGAACTCTTATCTTAGTGCTGAGATGTTTTGTATTGGTTAATACGTCAGTTAACCTATCTTCTGTGCAGTAATGTCACTGTACTACTTATTGTCGCATCATTCGAACAACCAACAATATAATATAATAAAGATATTTAGGTCGGTTTGTTTTAAAATTTGCGCAAAGCTACACAAGGGAAATCTACGGTAGCCGTTCATAGTTTAGCAGTGATAAACTCTCCACTAGAGGGAAGGCAGGTAATCAACACCATCCGCCACTAATACTTCTACACTGAAAATGCGAGCATGAATGATAATGGGGATTTAAACCTGTGACCCTCAAGCACCTTAATCACTAGACCATGCCAAGCCCCAAACTCATTTAGCAAAATAACGGGATAGGCATCATGCAGTATGTTGTGATTCACTTTTATTACAATATTTGTTTAAACAACAATTATAAAAGTAAATTGCGTATTTGAAACATGGAGATTAAAGTCATTCAACCTATATATTTTGTATATATCAACATACATTTTGATCTTAATATTTTTAACATTAGTGTATGCATTCCAAATGTAAAACAACAAAATCAAAGATAAAATATACTCGCAACTTGTTTGCTAATTTCTCTAGAAAAAGGCTGAAGGTCGCTTTGAGAAGGGCCACCTCTTTTAAACAGTGGCACTGCTATACAGTAGTTTGTTGTCTGTCATTCAGAATGCTTGAAGTTGAATTTGTACTGTCGTGACGTCAGTAAAACGTGCACTTCCATGAATCGCGAGAAGAATTATATACTGCATGACATATGAACTTCAAAAACAAGAAATACAAAATATTTTCACTGTTAATTTTGGTTTGTTTATTTTTGAAACTTTCGGGGTACCTTGGGGAGATACATCTAATTTAGATTAGACGATGTTTCACAGCTTAGCTATGTTCCTTCTCCAGATCAGTGTGGCGTGGTATGCGCATATTATACATACATCACTAGACAAGCTGTCCGTATAATTTCACGTTGCATGTTTTTTTATCTGATTTGCTACTTGCCAATAACATCTCTAAAACAAAATAAAAGTTACCCAATACACCGCTTTAAAACTTAAGTTAAGAACTATAATTAAAGACCAGCGAATATTACAACTCACCGAGCAAACGTTTCTCATCACATTCTAAAATCATAGAAGACACGTGATAAAAGTATAGCATAAACAAATGAAGAACAAGTTAAGAAAGTTTTACACACACATGCACACATCTGTACTTACAGTGTGTTTGTAATGGAAAGATATCATAGAATGAAAACGTTATGATATTTTGTTTCCATATTTGTTACTTTAAATTTCAATGGTACCTTATGACCATGTCAGAAAACACAAAGTTCCAGTGTAGTCAGCCTTAATTTAAAACTGCTGACCACAGAAGGAGGTCATCCAGTCAACAGCGCCTGCTATCCACGTGGATACCGTTATTTAAGTAGCAGGACTGGCTGCCACAGTTCCCCACGGTACAGAAAGTATTGAGCGGCATATCCGGACTCAATCCGTGGCTCTTTCGATCTCCACTCCAACATGTTAACCACGAGGCTACACCATGCCTATTGTTGTTTTAAGTTAGGTATAGTATAATTCCAAAAGAGTTTAAATTACGAAAGACGTCAACGTTAACATAAACATATGTATATTGATACGAGTGACTAGAAGCCTGATATTTGTCATGAACAATAGTTTGTCAGGGACAACTTGTTTACCAGTAAATATTTTAATGTCATGTTTGTTTGAAGTAATAACAGCATGCGAGAAATGATGCTCAAATATTTGATCCTGTTGAATAATGTAAAAGATTTAGTAATTTTGTGCTGTACGTAGTATTTGATGGTTTAGGGAAGGTACTGATATGTGGGTTCTCAGAGAAGGTGTGTGAGTGTGGACCAGCGTTTAACCTGAAAGGTCCTTGCACTATAACTGCAGAACCAGGAGAGCCAAATGTATTTCCATGTTAAACGAAACATGGTATGGTGTTTTGCAGCGGTATGCCATTTTTGTCATCGATATGTCGCCATTTTGTAAAATTCTTACTGCTATACACCATCGCCATTTTGTAAAATTCTTACTGCTAAACACCATCGCCATTTTGTAAAATTCTTACTGCTAAACACCATCGCCATTTTGTAAAATTCTTACTGCTAAACACCATCACCATTTTGTAAAATTCTTACTGCTATACACCATCGCCATTTTGTAAAATTCTTACTGCTAAACACCATCGCGTACTGACCCACTTTAATCACTGATCGCATGAATGTTGAGATGACCAAAGAAAGAATATTCAGTGTACTAGAAACTGAAACTTACTGATGGTGATCTCTATGGCTGTCTTAACCACAAGATCAATAAAAAAAGACTCGATGCCTTTGAATATTAACTTCTTTTATCGTTGCAAAGTAGGCTTAGTCTGGTATAATATGAATTGAGATGTTACATTTTGCCTGTGGCAAGTGGTTGTGTATAAGATTTGAATAGATTTGGTTATTTACTGATTTGCAATACATAAGTGCGGTAATTTGCTTGTTATTAAAATAAACATATTTATTTAGTATATTTATGAGCGATACACGTATTAGCATTGGGCAGTAGATATAGTACTATAAAATTTCCAAATACGAATGTCGAGCCTAAAGCACCTGATTTATTATGATTAAGATTATAGTATGGTAGCACCATGAAAATACGAAATATTGTAGCTATAGGGCAATAAATCAATCTCCATTTTCTCTTCTGTTTGTTTGTTTATTAAATTTTGCGCAAACGTACTCCAGGGATACCTAATATAGCTGTCACTAATTTTGAAGCAACGGACGTTAGAGAAGATAGCTAAAGAACATCTCCCACCTCTAAATCTTCTGTTACTTTTTACCTTCGATTGCCTGTTACATTATAACGCCCCCGTAGCAGAAGAGACACACGTATGGTGATGGGTATCGATCGCGAGACCAGCAGATTGAAATGACAGGCCTATTTATATTCAACAAGAAGTATATTTGTTGTATTGTTTTCGTCACTATTATTAACATTACTCTAGACATATAAAGCAAGGTCAAATAGTTTTCAATGTGCTGCGTCTAGTGTCTTTTATTCTTTTGGTTTTATCACCGTTACTGTATATATTTATTGCAAACTTTGAACAACGAAACTAAAATCGTACAATGTGTTGCATAATCATACGCTATACAACAGTTACGGAGTGGTTTCCATTAGTGGAAACAGTTCTTAACTGCCTAATAGGTTTGCTTATTTTTTTTAGCATGGGATATTTATTTTGTTGGTAGTATTGTTTGTTTATTTGAATTTCGCGCAAAGCTACTCGAGGGATATCTGCGCTAGCCGTCCCTAATTTAGCAGTGTAAGACTAGAGGGAAGGCAGATAGTCATCACCACCCGCCGCCAACTCTTGGGATACTCTTTTACCAACGAATAGTGGAATTGACCATCACATTATAATGCCTCCACGGCTGAAAAGGCAAGCATGTTTGGTGCGATCGGAATTTGAACCCGCGACCCTCAGATCACGAGTCGGACACCTTAACCCACCTGGCCATGCTGGGCCTTGTTGGTAGTAACAAACGAAGTAAATGAGCCAGCATGGACTATTGGTTAATATGCCATACTTTGAATATGAGGATCCATGACAGAGGCCCCATTGTCATAAAATCGTGCCCCATATTTTGGAGCTATACATATACATATTATGAGAGTGATGATCAAACCTCACTATTCTTATAGAGTAACTAAGAATTAGTGATCAATGCTTTTCAATAGTTGCCTCTCCCTGAACTATCAATTTAAAATTATGGATAACCCTTTTGTAGTTTTGCATAAATATATGAGATAAAAAACAAACCAAATGGCTGATACATAAAATTAAAAAAGTTCCATGGTGCCCTAAACTCGACTCGTGATGCTTTTGACACTAGTTTTGATTCTTAAGTATGTTCTACTTCGTTTTAGAGAGTTTGATCCAAATTGCAGAGACGTAAAAACTAGTTTTATGTGAAACAGTAACTGAGCAGCGTGGAGTATTTTTGTACCTGCAACTTATATTGTTTATTTAGTGTTTTATATCACATATTTAATCCAGTGTTACTGTCAACTATAATCTCTCTGAAGTTTCAGTATTATTAGCTTCGTGTGCTCTCTACATTGTTTTACATATCATCGACTTTAGGCTTAATGTCTAAGACTGTGTTTTTGTGAAAAAGAGTATTTGCCCACGCTCATGAAGAACTGAGCCATCATTTGTTTAAAATCACACGACATAAAAACTTTCTACAGGAGGTCTTCTGGATCGTTGTACTTAATTCTAATGTATGAACACCCCAGCATAGCACTGACGCTATAATCAAGATACTGTTGAGTAGAGTGCGAGCTAGGTGCACCTATTTGATAAATTCTGCTTCACTAGCTCTTTGGTTCTTTTCATTTCCATTATGTAGCTCAATAGCAACGTATCCATTTCGAATGAGAACATACCATTAAAAAGAAATGACTTAAGGTGATATACGACTTTGATTGGAGGCCCATTAGGATTCAGGCTCGGACATTGAGTGTTATTCAATATTCCAGTAAGTCCTCTGAAGGATCCTTTTACATACTCTTAGAGAGTTTAGCCACAATAGTGGCGCTGCTCTTCTTCAACCAAGACATGAAATAATGGAAGAAAAATTAAAAATAATGAGGTTTAACTTGGTGACAGAAAGTTATGTTAATACAGAGGAAAGATATCTCTTTAGGAATCACCAGTCTTCCTGTTTATGTTATTTACACCATTATACTAATGTGCTTGAGTGATAATAGGAAGATGTTAGTAGAAAAATTCAGCTCTAGCCAATAACATTATTGAAATCATTTGCTTTGACTTATTTTGAATTTCGCGCAAGTCGTTCATAATTTAGCAGTAAAAGATTAGAGGAAAGACAGCTAGTCTTACTATCCACGTCCAACTCTTGAGCTATTCTTTTACTAACGCATAGTGAGATTGACCGTAACGTTATAACCCTTCCACAGTTGAAAGAGCGAGAATGTTTGGGGGACGAGGATTCGAACTCGTGATCCTCAGATTGCGAGTAGAGCGCCCTAACCATCTGGTCATTCCGGACCCTTGGGATAAATGAGTAATCCCCTGTGTGAGAGAAGACTTGAGAAGTTGGATGCTGAGCACCACAAATGCGAATACTGTAAAATGCATTACACATGTTGGGGTACAAGAAACAAAGTATTTGCATCAGTAATGCATTTCATGTTAGAATTCAGGCAGGAATTTAACATTTATAACAATGTAGAAGTAAAAATATCATGGCACCGCATCTGTCTTCCCACTAGTTCATTAATGTAACGCTAGTTCTAAGGCTAATGCCAATCAACAGAACTCACTACCTTTGATGAGAAGCAGCTAAACAATTTCCCGATTTATAAAGATAAAGTTAACAATAATTTAGGCAGGTTCAACTGGGTATTACAGTAATTGTTGCATCGAACTTTCAGTCACAAGTTCAAATAAGATATTGCCTCCTGCTAGCTTTAGTTGGAGAACTGGAGTTTCTTCGTTTGGCTATCTCTAATTTTACAGTTCAAGACTAGAAGGAGGGCAGCAGTAAATGCAATTTGCTGGAAATTCTTGGGGTGCTCTTGTCAGATTGAATAGTGTGCGTGTATTTTTCTTATAGCAAAGCCACATTGGGCTATCTGCTGAGTCCACTGAGGAAAATCGAACCCCTGATTTTAGCATTGTAAATCCGTAGACTTACCGCTGTACCAGCGGGGGACAGATTGAATAGTAGGATCTAGCTTTTCTTTTTATAACACACTCACTGTTCCAGAGTACGAGGGATTCGTTGCTTTATCCGACGCTTCATACATCATTACATGTGTCAAGATTTACATTGAGGGTTAATATCACGCTCTTATTTCATAAGCTCAACGTTTATTACTGTTACTAATTCTTAAAAAAGTCCTTATTAAATATTCATTGTGAACGAAGTGAGCTGAAGAAAAATGGTTGTTTCTGACCACTTCTGGCTATCTTTTAGACTCCTTCGGGTCCTGAAAGTTACTAAACGTAAATAGCTATCAATAACCGGACAGCTGGAAGCGAGGTGTATGACTTGTTTTTGTCTTTAACTAGTATGTGAACTGCATAGTCCAGCACAGGGTCACAGTCAGTCCGAGCTGTTTCTGTATCATTAAGTAACTATGTTACAGGCTCGATTTGACAGAAAGTAAAGCCATAAGACAAAAACTTCAAACAGAATATAAGCCTGAAATTCGCCTGCGATAACAAAAAAAAACATTGAAAACAACTGGTATAAGACAGAACCACCTAAAAGAAACACGGGATGCGTGGACACACATCTTGTAGCAACAGATAATTTAAATTTGGTGAAAGTGGCTAAGTTAATTGTTTTCTTGTAGTGTTTGCCTTTTTGGATCATAGATGGCAACACAATATGGGATCTATCGTGACTGAACCTTTGTACTATGGTGAAAGTAACAGATTTATATCGTGTGTGCATTGTTTTGTTCGCTCTTAGTTGGTTAGTGGTTTCCATAGGGATATATGTTGTTAATGTAAATATGAATAGCTACAAAGTTGAATAAAATAAAGACAGTTGTAGGTTTCACAATTATTTCATTTATCGCTACCATGGTTTCGCTGATCAAGACTGTACCCCAATCAGTCTGTACCACTTGACGATACCTTTATTGGTGAAACCATGGCAGCAATAAATAAAATAATTGTGAAACGTACAGATGTCTTTATTTTCCTTTGTTAGGTATGGTGTTCTACCAAGTACTAATAGTGCCTAGTGTTAATTATATAATATCAACAGCTTATTTGCAAAGTTTGAAATGGCACTAGGGTAAAAAAGAAAAATAATGAAGTTTGGAAATTGATGTGTTTTAAATTAATTATTGTACACATTGTCATAGACCTCATTTGTAAAAAGTTTGTTTGGTTGTTCTAAGCACTAATCTACTCAGTGGGCTATTTGTGTCATGCCAACCACGAATATCGAAACTTGATTTGTAGCGTTATGAGCCCTCAGACTTATTACTGAGCCGCTAGTAAGAGGGAAATTTGAGAGAAGAGAATAAGGTAAGTAACAATGGAAATACAAATGTTTTATTATAGCTGTAAATAAATTTAGGTACTCTTACCACACAACTCTAGCAATCTAAATAAAAATATGACAATATATAAGTAATTTATGCAAGGCGAAGTGTGATCTATAGATGGTTGATTGTGTGACATTACATCATAATAAGGCTGATAATAATTTCCAACTAATCTTTCCTAGGCCTTTCCTCAAATTGTATTTGAGTTTGAGTCATTCTTTAATAACAACATTTTAGCCATACAACCGCATACATACATCTTAACAATTTCATAGCTTATGATTTCAGTTTTATTTTTAAAAGTCCACTGCGTAAACATACGATACTATATGTTAACTATGTATCATTATCATTGCCTGTGGTTGTTTTGCTGGAACACTGAGCTGCATTTTAAATGACACAAAACCTCATCTTTAAGAAATGTATAACTGTTTCTGTGGGAGTACTCAACCTTATGCAGTTTCTGTCGTTAGCTGTTTACCAACACATAGAAAAAGAGAATTACAAATTATACAGAACTCCCTACTTACAAAACTGCACAAAGTATTCAGTTCTACATCATGAACCTTTCTATATAAATATGCAAATTTAAAACCACTACCTGACAGACTCCTGCGTAGTTCCCTAAATTACTTTCAGAAAAATTGTAATAAAAAAACAAATTATAACACAAGCTAGACTGCTACCTCACACATGATGAAGTGTTCCGAAGTTCTTCTCTTCAATTAACATTTACCATAATTATATATCTAATCAAAGGTTATCTACAGGTAAACCTAAACATATCGACAGGTTGGAAAGTTATGAGTGATTTAATCTCAAATAAAAGTCCGAGTTATTTAGCCAAACGAAAAGTGTGCGTGCTATCACTGTAATGCGCAAGACTGTCGCACAAACCAATTAACGAAAAACTAAAACAAAAAAAAATCTTCATTACTTACATAGACTTTCAGAGATTTGAGAGTGTATTTGATATTCTGGACACAAGTCCGATCTTCATGATGTAACAAATATAGTATTTTGCCGATGAAATCATCAGCGAAACCTCATTAACCAAATGCCAAGAAGGATACTTCAGGTCAATATCGAACCTGAATCCTTAATGTTTAAAAGACCTGAATTCCAAACAAGTGGAAGATGAGGTTTCATATACTTTCTTTTTAAATATATTCTTTGAATACTGAAACAATTCATCATTGAACATCTACAACAAATTATTTTCGTTTTTAAGTGGCTTGAGTAATACTAATCCTTTTTAGCTTTACAGCATTTTTGTCACTAAGTGTGTTCTGCTTCTCCAAATTAATCATTTTATGCAATGTGTAGTAATATATATATATACGTATGGCGTTCACTGAAATATTTCACAGTGGAGTCATTATTAGTAAGGATCCTGTTTCTCTGCAAAGAGTCTGTTTGTTTTTGAATTTCGCACAAAGTTACAAGAGCTAGCCGTCCCTAATTTAGCAGTGTAAGTCTAGAGGGAAGGCAGTTAGTCATCACTACCCACCGCCAACTCTTGGGCTACTCTTTTACCAACGAATAGTGGGATTGACCATAACATTAATAACGCCTCCACGGCTGAAAGGGCGAGCACGTTTCGCGCGACGGGGATGCGAACCCGCGACCCTCAGATTACGAGTCGCACGCCTTAACAAGCTTGGCCATGCCGGGCCCTTCTCTGAAAAGAGCAGCTGAAGCATTCTAAAAAATTTGACTTTCATGTGAGATAAAAAAAGAAAAACAATATGTCTCTTTTCATCTACACAAACATAAATATCATATTTTTATAATTACTTTTTCTCACCTACGTAGTAATTATAAGAATATGATATTTGTGTTAAATTGTTAATGGAATTTACACCTAAGAAGTGACATATGTATTAAGATTTACTTTAAAATTCATATACTTAACCACCATGTACCTTATTCAGGTTCTGAAGACGACAAGATTTTTTGTGTGAAACATCTTTATTATTTTCTCCAATATTGTTAGGTTTTAATAATATTTTTTTTTGTCAAATGTCAAATCTTGTAACTCTATGTTAAGAATAAAATCAGAAACGTCGTTTTTGACACAATGAAAGATAAACTATTTATCATTTCTTTCAACCAACTATTTTCGATAATGTATTTATTATCATCATTACTACATTTTTTCAGAAAAAAAGAAAATAAACATTCAGTTAATACTCTCTGAATTAGAAGACTAGTTTTAAAAGCTAACCTTTAATTAAGAGTTAAAGTTGTTATTAAAGATGTTTCAGATACTGCGTGTACTGGGGGCCCGGCATGGCCAAGCGTGTTAAGGCGTTCGACTCGTAATCTGAGGGTCGCGGGTTGGAATCCCCGTCGCGCCAAACATGCTCTCCCTCCCAGCCGTGAGGGCGTTATAAAGTGATGGTCAATTCCACTATTCGTTGGTAAAAGAGTAGCCCAAGAGTTGGCAGTGGATGGTGACGACTACCTGCCTTCCTTCTAGTCTTACATTGCTAAATTAGGGACGGCTAGCGCAGACATCCCTCGAGTAGCTTTGCGCGAAATAAAAAAACAAACAAACTGCGTGCATTTAGCTGCTATTCCTTTCACACTTTATTAATACCCTCCAGCTAATAATATTAACGGAGTATTATAAAATTGTGAAAAATACCAGCGCTAGTTAAGTGAATTTAGAGAAATAATTCGTAACTCAGTAAGAATAATCACCTGGCCATGTGGCGTATACACATAAAGTAACTTATAACAAATGAAAAAACATTTCTTGCATAAACAACACAGCAATGGAAAAGTTATAAATACTGTACTGAAGAGACAGAAATAATCCCAGTCGATTTGAACAAAACTCCAGCTGTAGTCATTCAAGGTATGACGAAAATGGAGATTTAATGGCTGGTTTCACAATCAAGAAGAAATGACATTGAACCATGTAATGATGTAGGCAACAAGGGTAAAACGAATGTTGAGTTGTCATCTCAGTAAGATTAGATCCTTTAACTAACGAACGTCAAAATAAATAAATGTTCTTCAAAAGGATTAAAACAACAACTTAGATTAATATAATTAGATAATTAGTATAATAACACAAAATTGGAAGGTGTAAGTACAGAGGCCCCCCAGCGGTATGTCTGCGGACTTACAACGCTACAAAGCGGGTTTCGATACCCGTGGTGGGTAGAGCACGGATAGTCCATTGAGTAGCTTTGTGCTTAATTCAAAACAACAATAAGTACAGAGGCAGTAAGGTTAACTAGGGATTGAAATGTTTGTTTGTATATCTATATTTTTATAACATTGTAGAGAAAAAAGATAAAAAACATAGTTACTGTAGTCAGCAAAGATTAAAACAACTTGGATTTAATTTTTATAATAACGTACAAAAGAAAGCTATTGGCACATAGGTGATAAATTAAATACAGGTTGAAAGTATAAACTAGACAAAAATCTATTCAGTACTGGAAAAATTCATAGAAGGTACAGTAGAATTATTTTTTTTAAATCCTTAAACTGAGATTAGTAGAGATTTCGTGTTAATGTTACTGTTCTTGTGAGAGGAACTGAAGTATTTATAAGACTAGAGTAACTAAGAGACCCAGTTAGAGTAATGTTGGTGTCCTTAAGCTGACACGATAGATAAGAACGAGTGTAGAGCCTCTGAATAAATATAAGAGTAGCTTAAAACTACCAAGCAAGAGACGACACTAGAGATGAAGTGTTATCATGATATTTGAATGAAACTTTGAATGAACAATATAAAATGATGTTTCTAATAGCATTTAAATTTCGAGCTTATTCAAAGTATGGGAATCAAATTCACAATTATTTAAAAGTTTTATCCTGATGGACTTTCTAATTGCCATCCCAGAACGATGTTTCTTAGAAGTGATATAGATTTTGTTGATTTACAATACCCGTAAAGAGAGATTAGCCATTGTGTAGTTTTTAAGAGCATTTGTTAATATAGTTTATATTTTTATTGTTGGGGCTTACAACAATACACCCTGCGATTCAATTATCCGCTGTGGATACAACCGCGGATAATCTTCTGTTTAGCTTGGCCTGTCATGGTCTGGTGGTTAAGGCACTCGACCCGTAATCTGAAGATCGTGGGTTCGAATTCCAATTACACCAAACATGCTCGCCCTTTCAGTGATCATAAATTTATATAACTGTCTGATACATTAATAGTATCTGTACGTCACTGTTAGGGAAGCTGGTATCAGTTTCATCATACATACATACATATTTAATAAATATGTTAATTATTATCTAGATGGTGAGCTAGCGTTTAAATGCAACTAAAATTAAAAAAATATATATACTAAATGATAGAAGGAAATAATACATGATAAACACAACTATAACCATAAATATAAATTACTATCTCACAAGGTGCAAGTAACTTTGGTTCGTAGGATTGATATGTTTGTTTGTATTATACCCGTTAAAACACAATTCCTTTTCATTTGAAAAAAAACACATTAAGTTCGAAGTTTAAAGTATACAAGGAATAACAAAATAATCATATGCTTAAAAGTTTAAAAACTGTTTTATTGCGCGAATGGTATTAACTTTTATCAGCTAGTTTCTGAGACTAGGCATGAGAAATGCACAAAGCCACTGTTTAAAAAAAAAAATTCTATCCATATTTTGCTTTTGGTTGGTTAGGTGGTTAAGGCGCTCGACTCGTAAGCTGAGAGTCACTGGTTCGAATCACGGTTGCACCAAACATGCTCGCCCTTTCAGTCTTGGGGGCGTTATAATGTGACGGTCAATCCCAATATTCGTTGGTAAAAGAGTAGCCCAAGAGTTGGAAGTGGATGATGATGACTAGGTGCCTTCCCTCTAGTCTTACACTGCTAAATTAGAGACGGCTAACTCAGATAGTCCTCGTAGCTTTGCGCAAAACTCAAGATAAACCAAAAAATTTACAGTAAAAAATTTAATGTATGCAGTCGTAACTGATGAGTCATCGCGAAAGAAAAGCCTCCCACTTCATCATAAACCGACTTTATGCTAATTTTGATCGTTCTTACCGATTAACTTTGAGTTTAATGTAATGAGTAAGTTACTTATTTTATAAATAACATTAAACATGTGTTACAGCAGAAAAAGTATATTTTGAATTAATTAATCATCTCGATAATACTCCAGTCAATTAAAAAACAACAACAACAACCTGAAGCCCGAAAAAAGTTCAAATAGAAATGATTTTTTATGTCTGGATATCTTACCAAATGGCATATTAAAATAGACCCAATATGGCCAAGCATGTTAAGTCGTTCGAGTCGTAATCCGAGGTTCAGGGGTTCGAATCCTCCTCGCACCAAACATGCCTGCCCTTTCAGCCGTGGGGTGTTATAATGTGACGGTCAATCCCACTATTCGTTGGTAAAAGAGTAGCCCAACAGTTGACGGTGGGTGGTGATGACTAGCTGCCTTCCATTTAGTCTTTACACTGCTAAATTAGGGACGGCTAACGCAGATAACCCTCGAGTAGCTCTGCGCGAAATTCAAAACAAACAAACAAACATGAAAAAACCCTCTTTTGCTTCTGCGTGCTGAATAGGATATTTGATCATATGAGGCTTTGTATCCCTATTACGTAACGCACAGGGGTTTGTGGGTGAGATAGAGTTAGTTAACTTGGTATTACTGCGTATCTATAATCTATATGTCATCACAAATCTAATGAAATTTGTTTTAACTGGTGTAAGTCGATTTAAAAATAAAAAAAAATGAATGGTTGGTGTAGATGTTGATCTGGCGCCTAGAAATATGTTTCTAAACATATATTTGACGTGATCCAAAGCAGGCAATGACCCAGTAACTGTTACCTCAGAGGTGTGGGTAGTACATGTATTTCTAATTAATTAATAATAGCACTTTTAAAATAGTGAAATACTAAAGAGGAATTAGACACGTTATTGAATTTACTGAGGATAAATGGATGGGCAAGAGGTTTTGATTCACGTTCAAGTATAACATAAGTAAGATTATTATTTAAATAATAACTTAAAAGGCTTAATGCATGTGAGGATGTTCATTAGATATTGTTCTTGGTTTGGTTTGAATTTCGCGCAAAGTTACACGAGGACTATCTGCACTAGCCGTCCCTAATTTGCAGTGTAAGACTAGAGGGAAGGCAGCTAGCCATCGCCACCCACCGCCAACTCTTGGGCTACTCTTTTACCTACGGATAGTGGTATTGACCGTTACTTTATAACGCCCCCACGGCTGAAAGAGCGAACATGTTTGGCCTTCAAATTAGTTGTTTTGATAGAACCATCAATGAAACACCAAGTATCTGAAATTTATTTAGGGAGAGTTTGCAAGTATGAATAAGAAATTTCCGTTATAGTATCCCAATAGCTTTGCAGCTTCAAATTTGAAAATAGTTACTAATGTATCAAGATCATAGCAATCAAAGGACATATTTTAAATAAACAATTTTGTCTTCTCTTGAATAACATTGGTCCTCGTGTTGTAAACGGGTGTGGCCTACTGCTTAGCATATACCCAACTGTGGATCTTAGGGTTCATGGTTCTCGTCTGTAAAACTGCTCTTCGCAATTTGAGGTTGTGTGTGTGTTATGAGAACTATAGCAATGTCCATTACAATAGTAAAAAATTTGGTGGTGATTGCTTTTTATGTAATCTGTCAGGGAAATTCGGGACGTATAGCTTGTGTGCATTGTTTGTTTTTTTATAGGAAAGCTACATTGGACTATCTGCTGAGTCCAGCGAGGGGAATCGAATCGCTGATTTTAGCGTTATAAATCAGTAGACTTACCGCTGTACTAGCGAAGGACGAACGTATAACTTGGATAAACTTATGATACTTTATGCGAATATGCTAAAGAAAACAGATGAAGCGTCTCTTTTTCTTTATTGGTAATAAATATAACATTGCATAGCTTTGAATTAAAACAAACAACTACACACATTACAACCAGTCTTTATTGGTTTTCTTCTATGATATTATTTTATTTCTTTGATAACTTGACAGTTATTGAGTTAATGCAGAAGTAAAGCAGTGGAAAGCATATTGAATATATATATCAACAACAATATTCAATACGTAATAATACAAGGTGGGTGTCAATAATGGCTAAACAAATTCCATGCCAGATTTAGATAAATGTTTGCAAAAATATAAGTAACGGTTATGATAAACTGCTTATTACTGCTTCCTTGCTTATTTCAGATATTCGCAGGTGCAGATAGTCATCCCTAGTTTTGATGTAATAGACTAGAGGGGAGACAGTTAGTTAAGAGCGCCCGTCGCTAACGCTTGGACTACACTAATTAAATAGTGAGATTTGGTCGGAACTTTCATAAAGCATTTGCGGTCCCAAATAGCAGACTGTGGACGTTAACAATGTGCCTCAAATTCATAACATGGCACACTAAGTCATTCCATGCTCATCAATCACAGTAGGTAACACAAATTTTGTTCCTGAATTGTATGCGTTTTTTCTTAATTGTTTATGTTGTAAAAGTACAGAAAATGGCCATTATTCCCTTGAAACTTTGCTTTTGTGACCTGGATAATGAAATTTAGAAATTAACCTATTTTCTATGTAAAAACTGGCATATTTGCTCATTTTAATTTACATAAGGTCTGAATGAAACAACAAATGAATCAAGATTTACATGTATTTATACTAAAGTTATACAAACATGAACAACAATGTTTAGAAGTGAGTAGTTTTTCGTGATTTGCGACTGTAATGTACATGCAAATCACTTTCACGTATTAGCTCCCAAATATAGTCTCCCATCATGTTTTCGTTATACGCACCTTGGTAGCGGCGTTCAAAGTCCAGTATATCTTGATGGAAGCGCTCGCCTTGCTCCTCTGAGTATGTTCTCATGTTCTCCCTGAATTTATCAAGATAAGCATCAACGATATGGACTTTCAGGGATTTCCTGCAGCCCATTTTGCCGTAGTTCTTCATCAGAGTCTCAACCAGTTCTACATAATTTTCAGCCTTGTGATTGCCCAAGAAGCTCCGAACCACTGCGACAAAGCTGCCCCAAGCTTTTTTCCCTTCTTACTGAGCTCCTTGGGGAATTCTTTGCACTCCAGAATCTTCTTTGTCTCAGACAGCTTAGGGAAGAAGTATCGAAGGTACTTGAAGGCTGCAGACTCCTTATCAAAAGCTGTGAAAAATTGTTTCATAAGACCCAATTTTATGTGCAAAGGTGGGAACAATACATTCTGGACGACCACTAGTGGCTCACACTTGACATTGTGCCTCCCCATAGAAAACTCAGTGCGTTGTGGCCGGTGCTTCTTGTTGTAGAGCGCTGCGGTGGGAAAGCAGTTTCCCAAAGGCAAATATAACAAGGAAACTTGGTAAAGCCTCCCTGAAGACCCATCAGGAATGCCACCATTTTAAATCTCTGATAACCTCCCAGCCATACTCATCATACTTCAAGGCTTCTAAGAAGGTCTTGAAACTGTTGTATTCCTCTTTGAGGTACACCGAATGAGCCAGTGGAAGAGACGGATACTTATTTCCATTATGGAGCAGCACAGCTTTGAGGCTTCTGGATGAGCTATCAATGAAGAGGCGCCACTCGTTCGGGTTACAGGCAATTCCAATTGCCTCGCACAGACCGGATACATTGTGGCAGAAGCAGAGCCTATCTTGACAAGTGAAGAAACTTGAAAAATGTCGGTGACGCTTCCTCTGGCTTGCGACTTGCACACTTTCATCTTACAAATCCCACTCATTGAGCCTAGATGTCAAAAGCTCGGCATTTGACTTTGTTAGACCAAGATATCTGGTCAAGTCATTGAGGTTTCTTTGGTTGGGGTAGTATGGGTTTCTCTCACTAGCTGCACCTCTGAACTCGTAATCTGGATCTTCAATGTCCACCCCCTCTTCTGATTTGTTGCTTTCTTCTAAGGATAGCAGCTTTCTCTCTGATGGAATGGGTACAGGGAACTCAGGGCAACGTGGCACTGGGGCGATGGATGATGGAAGGTTCGGATACATGATATTCGGAAACAGATGCATTCTTACCAGCCCAACGTTTGGAAGGGTTCACCATGCAGAAGTAGAAATTGCTTGAGTAGTCAGTGGGTTCATGCCAAATTCTTGGACTAGCAAACTTCATGGTTTTCTTTTCCCCTCTGTACAATCCTGCAAAAGAGCAAAATAAAATTATTATGAAGAATAAATTTATTTCATCCACAACTAGTGTGTAAGAGGTCCATGCAAAATATTTTGTATGTGATATTTTTTTCTATACTATTAGAAATTTAAAAAAAAAGATATTTAAATTTTAAAAGGTCTAAAATTTGTATAATATAAAATCTTACTATTCAAGCAAGCAAAAATTGTCCGCTTTTGCTTCTACAGTTTTCTTGTAGTGCTCGCAGGTAAAATGAGGTGCCCAGGGTTTGTTTTGATCCCTGATAGGCATGCCGAAATATGCCTTGTAGGCTTGAAACATTTTAGCAAATGCTTTTGCAGAGTACTTTTTCGCTCTTGTCTTGATAAATTAGCCACATACATAGCAGAATGCGTCTGGAGAATGCTTGCAGCTTCTTGATGCCATCTCTGATAAAATCAGATAGGTCTATGTGTTCACTTAGGCAGCTAGAACTAAACTGAAGTGGTGAGCCTCTGTATACATATTACTATGGAAAGTTCTAGATAATTCTCGTAAGTTGTACAACATTCAAGAAAATTCTTGTAAGCCATAGCACAACATTCTAGAAAGTTCTTGAAAATTACTGTACGTTCAAGCAATGAATTTACCTGGAATGTTCTGAGAAATTGGTAAATTTGAAAATTTCATTACCCAGGTCACAAAAGCAAAGTTTGAAGAGAAAAATAGGTCTTTTACATTTACCTTAGGCGTAAGCAATTGGGAAATAACACTTTATGTCCAGGAGCAAGAAAAAGTAAAAATTTTGTTACATAGTGTAATGAAACGTATTTTTATTACCAATACGATTGTCACTAATATGTGCAGATATTAGTATATTGATTACTGCATGTTTTGTTATTTTGTTAACTTGTTACAGAAGAAATACTAAAAGGTGTATTTGAGCAAATCAGATATATAGACGCAAGCGCATATGGTGTCAGGTGGAGGCATTCACTTCAACATTGTCCATTATGGATACAAAATGCTATTGTTTTGTACACTTAAATTATATATGATATTTAACTGAAATAAACTTTAGATTTGTGAATTTAATCAATATTCCAAATAATTTGCAGTTAATTTGGAAATAAGTTGCAACTTAGTCATTTTCGTTAAGTCCAAAACACATGCTTCTGTTGGCTACAACAAGACTAATTCATTGTACATCAGGAACACGTTCGAACCTCTTCCGATCGCTCTCCTCACTGTATTATTCAACAACTCCCGTTCACCTTCAGTTTATCTACGTCAGCATCCAAGGGGTATTCATCTCCATAGTCTTTACCTGGTATCAGAGATGTCGTCTCGCTATCACAACTAGCCCGTAGAGATTCGATACCAAAGAAGTACATTACTTCGACAATGTGCAAACCATCCGAGCAGTCAGATCACATACAGTATATACGGTCTTTCTAAATAGGCCGCATTTCACGTCGCATTGCCATTTTCATAAACGTTTCGTACCTTTGGAATTTCAGCAAATCGAGTTAATTCTATATGCTAATGATTACCATTCAGACCAAATATCCTTTCCTGCTCGGACTACCGTGTTGAAACACAACTTTAGAGCATATTATAATGAGGCAGAATTTCAATATGAGTTATTTTGCTGTACAATGATAACACCTTGAAAACCACTTGTTTCCGTTCTATTCTATAGTTTTCTAAAACGACGAACCATTTTAGGCTCATAATTATATACAAACAGAATGAATAAAGTATGCAAATCTCCCAAGATGTAGATAACTTCGTTTTTCGTAGCATCGATCTTAATAGGGTTTCACGGTCCTACCACAGAGTTATGTAAACATTACAATTATGAAGCCAGTATAATTCAGTGAAATCATAAGAAAAACTTCAACCGAGAAAATGATACATAATCAAAATTAAACACCTTCAAAATAAATCGATAAACGAAACCGTGTTTACTTTCCTACAACTTAAGTGGTTTTATATTATGTATTCGTGAAATACCTCAAAGGATTCACAATTTCAGACAGCATATATGTGGAATGAAGTATATATATATATATATACTAGTTATATAAAATCACTTATCCACTTTTACCCATCTCTAAAAGTTTAAGTTTTATTTCAGATAACATTGGAGAACGACTAACAATAAACCCAAACCCACTGACGAATTAAAAAAACAGATCACAAATTCATTTCATCAAACCAGAATTGGTGTTGTGATTATTTAAGTGCTGATGGAACTCAATATGAGTGTCTCAAGCGATGCAGCAGTGTATGTACAGTTAATTTGTTGTATGAAATGTTAATAGTGGTATTTTGCTGTCTTTTAGGTTCATTTACTATAATCTTACGAGATTCGAAATGTGGATATGTTATTTTAGGCCACCCTGTATATATACATATACGCCTGATCTTACATTTTTTATTATGAATCTTTAGTTATATATATATTTGATAAATTGCTTCAACAAGCAGGTTATTTCGAACTAATATGTTACTCTTCAACTATTCACCAAATTATTTTCGGTATTTGATCAAACCAACTTGTTTTTATTTTTAAGCTACCAGAAATTGATTACGTAATAGATAATACATACTTTCTAGCCACGTGGTTACACATTACAATTCATCTTCTATTATATAAACAACATTGACAGCTATCGTGATCTTGTAGTTGCAGTTAAAGCTTTTTTCGTTAAGTGAGGCTATGAAATTTTGGTTCTTGTCCATTTTTTTGTATGGTGTTTCTGTTTAATATTCCCAAAATACCGGAAAATGTTAACAAGATAAGAACTTATACAACATGTCGTTCACCTTTAAGTTTCAGTTTTCTTTTACTTTAACGTTTATGCCTGTTCCAAAGCAACACGCAATCCTGTAACCAGTGAATTATTCATACTTAACCAGGAAAAAGTTAATAGCACACCACAGCACGTGATTATGAAAACGCAAGGCTTACAAGTATCCTTGTAATATGTTGGTCCAGGAGATAAAAGGTTGAACTTCAACTTGATAAATGTGTGATTAGCATACGTCTATTGAAGCAATGTGAAAGTATTAATAAAACCTCAAGCGTTCGGATACTTCTGATTGAAAAAAGAAAGCTAATTGAAAATTATGGCAAACTGTTACCAAAATCTTAGAAAGTTTATGATTAAGAAAAGCTAATTCAAAGTAAACACAAAGTAAAATATGGTTAAATAACAAAGTAAAATAACACGTTAAATTTTAATAAAAATAAAATATTAACAAAAACAAACTAATTAAAATTAGCCGACTACTAAAGTGCTAATAAAAATAATCACGTTATAACATGGAAATGAAGAATTAGCTTGTTAAATAATACATAAATGATAGACCTTAGGTTTAAACTAATTCATTAGTGAAATATAATGCTTTATAAATTCATGTTTGTTTGTTGTAAAATGTAAAGTTATGCTATGGAATATGTAAACTATGCCCATCCAAAGGATCGAAACCTGAAATTTACCATTATAAGTGCTCAAGTCTGTCGCTGAACACCTGAGGATCAAATTTCTCAATAAAATCAAAGTCAGAATTACCTATTTGTGAGTTAAAAAGAAAAAAAAAAGACTGATTCATTACGTTTTTATGGTGGGTTGAATACGTTCAATTAAAACGATTTTGTATAAACAAATCAGCAGATTACACAACAACCTCAGTCGATATAAGATCACGATAGAAACAGATGTGTTAGAGATACATTTTTACATTATTTGGCGTTCAATAGGTAGTTTGATGGCATCGAAAGTTTACTGTTTTTCGGTAGGGCATATTATATGTTACAGCCCTTCTAGATGCAAAATTCTTATACTCTTTGCCCTCCTCAGTGGCTCAGCGGTACGTCTGCGGAGTTACAACGCTAAAAACCGGGTTTCAATACCCGTGGTGGGCAGAGCACAGATAGCCCACTGTGTAGCTTTGTGCTAATTAAAAAAAACAAACTTATACTCTTTGATCATAAAGATGTGTTCAAAAAGGATATTTAGAATTTCCAAAACGGAGATATCATTTGTATTTAATGATATTAGAAAACAAAGAATATTGATCAATTTGGGAAGCTAGAACCATCCATAAAGAGACTTACAATAAGTCGTATTCCAACTGTGGTAAACAAAGTGCACTGTCTTATCACCTGTGGAGAATCTACAAAATCAAGGCCAGTGGCAAATGCCTTTCATCTGCTCTAGGCAACATAACTTAACATAACCAAGAAGGTACTATGCCTGGAAATTAGGTAAATAGGTTCAGATTCACCAAGACAAGTCTTCTGGTTACACCTCCCGTTCAACTGTAGCGTATCACAAGTGGCTGGAGAATAAAACCGCTTTTTATACTGTTTCATACAAAGGAGTACTAATCAAGTCGAAGCAGTGCCTGTAGATTTCTGTTCGATATAGTTGCTGGAATAGCTGCTAAGAAAACCGTCTTCCTCATAAACTTGAAAGATTATAGAAAGCTTGCAAGGAAGAGAGGTTTACTTTGTACATGAGGGTTATTTTTAAGATGCACAGTCGAGAGCACGATCTTGTCTTGCGATAAACAGTGTATCAACGTGGTGAAGCTCCGAAATTTGTGATACAATGTACTCAGTATTTGTGGTCATCATGAATTACGTATTTTACAACGACCGTGAAAAACATTCGTAAATATTTAGTTACAAAATGTGGTTTAAATATAAATTAATAATCAACATTTAGCCCATAAATAAACGAGTGTATCAAATATTTGAAATTGTGCAAAAATTAAAAAAATAGGATCTGCAGTCTCTCAAAAAAAATGAAAACAAGATTAAACAAAGTAACTTTACATCTGATGAAAAGATGTAGATGGCATTTCAATAACGTCTCACTGTTTCATAGATGAGCAATGTTGAGCAACAGTCATGTAAGTTGAAATTCCAAATATTTTGTGGAAACCACAGAAATCGCTACTAGTTTTATACAAGCCAAAAGATTGTTTTGCTTGTTTGTATTTTGAATTTCGCGCAAAGCTACTCGAAAGCTATCTGCGCTAGCCGTCCCTAATTTAGCAGTGTAAGACTAGAGAAAAGGCAGCTAGTCATCACCACTCACGGCCATCTCTTGGGCTACTCTTTTACCAACGAATAGTGGGATTGACCATAACATTAAGAACTCCTCCACGGCTGAAATGGCGAGCATGTTTGGGGTGACGAGGGCGCAAGCCAAAAGAAAAGCGTGACATTTGTAACAGTCAAACTGGTTCCTCTATTTTGAATGATGCTCTCGTAGTCATGACATTCAGTCTTTATTTTTAAAACTGTTGTATTGTCTGCTGCTTTATAAGCTATGGTTTTATAGATTCTCAAGATTATTTCTTTAAGGTTCTCCAATATTTGTCCTATTTTTATTATATAACGTTGACACGTCTTGAAAAATCGCTGATAAAAATGTAAGTTATTAATGAACTTTTTTATGAAACGTAAATGCTTTCACTAAACCTGAAAAGTAAGAAAATGCAGTTAGTTTATACTTCTTCTGTTTTTTACATGTTAGATATATACAGGTTGTTAGAGAAATGCCTTGAAGAAGACAAGGGCTCAACTTCAAGTAGATATTAATATGTCTCAAGTACTTGACATAAAATAAACGAAAATACATTTTTAGAACAAGAATGATTAGAATTAAAGACGCCTTATTCATTAAAATATGAACTTACTGTTTAAACATCATCCAAGTTCCTCTATAATTCGAGTCCTTCACGTCACTGATTTTTATTCTTTTTTACTTTTCTTTCGTTGGTTTGAAATTCGCGCAAAGCTACACCAGAACTATCTGCGCTAGTCGTCCCTAATTTAGCAGTATAAGACTAGAGAGAAGGCAGCTAGTCATCACCACTCACCGCCAACTCTTGAGCTACTCTTTTACAAACGTATAATGGGATTGACCATAACATTATAACGCCCCAACGGCTGAAAGGGCGAGCATGTTTGGTATAACAAGGACTCGAACCCACGGGCCTGACTTGGTTTTCATGGTGTGCTTACTGCAGCGTAAAGTTATAGCAGATTTGTGTTTATATAAATTAAATGTACTAAACTAATAGCAAAAAATATTTTACGAAATAAAATTGTTTTAAATGCGCATGTATTGAGCTATTATATCTGGGTTCGTTATTTTAACTTTACCAATCATGTTAATAAGACGTTTAGTAGTGGCAGAAAATTTTGCCCTTACTGGAGTTTGCGTTTTATTTTCAGATTTAAATAATGGCCCCAAAATTTATAACTAAAATAATGAATTTGAAATCATCAGTTGTCACAACAAGTAACTTAAACATGTTCCCTAAGTGACTGCCTCCTTGATTTTTCTAGTTGGTTGCTCTCATATTTGAACATGTTCCCTAAGTGACTGCCTCCTTGGTTTTTCTAGCTGGTTGCTCTCATATTTGTAATTTGGCTTAAAGTTCTCACTTACCTAATGTTTCAGATATGATTTGTATTAGACGCTTGAAAACAATAGTGTAATACCTAATTTGTGCTATAAAGTGTTTTGATAGAAATTGCATTATTTTTAACATTGCTGTTAATTTCTTTATAATACATACTTTGCTTCTTATATTGCAAGACCAATTTGCATTTTGATGACGAGAAACTCACTTGAAATAACAATGTATCTCAGAACGACTGGTATGGGTATTAACACTTTTATTGATAATCAGAGAACAACCTGAAGATGACCTAGGAAGGTCAAAACATTGCTTTCTTCTTATCAATAAAAGTGTTAATACCCATACCAGCCCTTCTGAGATACACCAATTTGCATTGTTTTGTTTTCCAAACTTTGTGTAATATATATTTTATTAGCCATAATGCAAATCCATCCAACTCTGAATACAACTCACTTTTGAACATACATTTTGTTTCTTAGGTTTGCCAGAGCTGTTGATTATACGTTTCATGTCAACTCGACATTACGCTTAAAGACTTATCGCGCTAAAAAGAAAATCTGAATCCGATACTCGTGGTGAGCACAGCATAGATAATCCTCAGCCTAAAAACAAACATACAGTTTACCAAAGTAATTTTCAACGCGCATAGTTTTGTAAGTGTGTACTACTAGTAATGTAGTTATCCGCCAGTAAACAGGCCTTTCTATAAAAAGTAGTACTTAAGCTCGTGATATATGAAAAGTTTGTTTAGAATTAGGAACAATATATCAATAACAATAACAATATATCTCAGGTGTCAACAATTATTGTTTTTTCAAGGCATTATTTATGCTAATAACGTAATTCAATTGTAAATGCACTATTCCTAAGAAAAACATGGTGTATTTTTTAAAATCATATAAATAATTTGTTAAAACACACTTCCTAGAACCACTTTTTTTCTGTTGTTATTTTATTTCACAGCACCATTCCTCAGTGCTAACAGACACTAGTATTGAGTTTTCCCACACGTATGAGGGGTGTTTGAAGGGGTACATTTTGAGTAATGACTGAATAGTTTGATTCCTCGTCCTTTATTGGCTTCAGTGTTAATTACAGAATCTTCATCAAATGAACTTTCGACAGATGGAAAACTCCATGTAAAGTGAACTATATTGGTCCTGTACTTAGTTTTTTATTATAATAATAAATTTTGCACTTTTATGGCCTATGTGTGTGTTTGAAGGTATTTAAATTTGAAAGAATGTAAAGTGGTCTCACTGTGCTACAGGACAGGTGTGACCTAGTAGGTAATGTGCTTCACTGCTCTTTTCGATCTGTATTTTTGGGTTACTGATGTGCTAAAAGTTTTATGGTCAAACAGTAATAGCCGCAGAGTTTATGCTGGAATCTGTTGGAGATGCTTTTATTCTAGTCTCTTAGTTGAAAATTAGGAACGGCTATAAAGCTCCAATCCAGGACAAAATGACAGATTTAAAGATTCCTAGGCTCCTTTTCCTGTTGTTGATGATTCTGGAGACACTGTTTCAAAGTCACTGCACTACTTTTTGCCCTGACTAAATCAAAGACGTACCTAGATGGACTGAATGCATTTTACTCTCTAAAGTTTACTTTAGTAAAATTCTAGGCAGACTTATCCGAGACACTATTAACACTTCTTAGCAAGTGGATACCATTGCTATTAGTACTCAAATTACAGTAATATTATTATAAGTTCCTGACAGAGTGCAATGCGTAGTAGCGTCTGCAAGTTATATGGATGTTTCCTGATTACAGATAATGTATGACAAAGAAAGAAATACTTGAAAATGTACTATTGCCACCACTTGTGCCACAGAATGTTCCACCAATCATTTTACCAACGTGTCACTGAACTGATATATGAACTTTGATAATCTGTAAAGGGTGACTGCACATTGGATTAGGATGTTGTAAGAGTACAGCCATGTACTTACAGTAAAACTGTATTGTTTGTCATTAACCAGGCTTACAACATGGAAAGCTTATATATTTATTCACAACGCCATACGGGAATGAAAGCTTTTGCAACAACAGTGGTAATAATTATATACATGATGGTTACACTGGTGGATGTTTTTATTTTCGGATATTTATGCAAAGTTACCAAAGAGCTATCTGCACTAGCCATCCCTAATTTTGAACTGACTGGCTGCAACAAATAAAGAAGCTAGTCTATACCAGCTTCCAGGCTACACTTGTTTGAACAAATAGTGGGATATGGCCCTTATCCTATAATTCACCCATGGTTTCAAAGCTTGGCGCATGAGCTTTTTGTGGTAATTAGATAAACAATGATTGGATCTACAACCCAGCATACTAACTACTGGGCTATTTTTTTTGCCCTGGTGAATAAGCAAAAGATGTAGTAAGAAGAGCTTCATAGCTCATATCTAACTTGGATGATACTTTTATATGCAAAAACGGCTCGTTTGGGCTGAAAACACTTTACACCTTCTTCGGTCATCGTCAGGTTCACAAAGAAAAGTGACCGAAGAAGGTCGAAACGTTGTTCGCTCTATGTAAAGTGTTTTCAGCCCATGATTTTGCATATAAATCAACAAGTGGGTTTCTCGTCATCACTGATTGGATGATACTTGTCATGGAGAAAAATGAATCGCAGTCAGCTAATAATGTAGATCATAGCATGAATACATATCACCTTGGATCGTGTGTGATTAGTTGTGAGTGCAGTAAGGTGCAGTGTATACGGTTGTTATAAACTATACATATGGTTCTCAGTTTGTGCTGATAGAACGTTTTGGTGAGAGAAAAGATAACTTTTGCATGAAGGTAAGATTAAAGGTCATAAGGGTGATAAACCCACATGCACAAATATGCTAAAGTGGTTCTTCTGGCTACATCTAAAAGGGGATTGTAAGAAATAATACAAACAGTATATTCTGTAAACTTCCCATAGAAAAACAGCAGAAAAAACAAACTAGAAAGAAGCTGGTTCTTCATTGTAGAGAACAAACCTAGATATGACTAGTCCTCTTTAACAGCTGGTGACACACATAGGAACCATGGGACTAATTTCTACAGTCTGTTATATCCTGAGTTATGCAGATAAGATTGAGATAAAAAGTCCCGTTTGGTAAAATGGCCAATAGAATGAATTATATGTTAGCATTGCTTACGTGACCTCACGCATAAATACACTAATAGACAGTACGAATGTGAATTACATGTTTTATTCTTAATAAGTTTTATCTAAGTTAAGAACTTTGAATTATGAATTATTACAAGGTAGATATTTCACTTTGTTGATTTTAAACAATTGGGAATTATAAACAGCCAATTAAATGAAACACGGTTCATGTTCCCTGTTGTTTTATATTGCACAATTGTTTTATGATAACTGGTTTAGGTTAAGACTTCTCCTCATGGGGCTGTCTTATTAATTACCAATCTATCTATCTATCTAAAGCACAAATGTCTGCTTGTCTGTCTGTTTTCCGTTACCTAACTGCTCTTACGTCGCTGCGCTTGTCTTAACCAGACTTTGAGGGATGATAGTTTGGAACAAGAGGAACGTTAATAAGCGGTTCATAACCCTACTCGTCCCTCATTATTGTCTGTTGTTGAGCATTAATTATCTTTCAATATTATAAGTTATTGTTAACTAAGCTCATAGATGGCATCACATGCTTACTCCGAAACCATAACTTAAATTTTCTATAACATAACATACACCCAGTGAAGGAGAGTATAATAAATGTTTTATATAACAGAGAATTCACTAGCACTCTCTACGTAGAAAAGCAATGAAAAATGGCCGCCAACATTACAATAATACATGAGCTCAGCTGAAGTTTTAACTCCAACAGCTACTGTAAGATGGATATGAAGAGCCGTTTCTTAGGTTATATCCACTTTCTACTTTGATCCTTGACCTTTCAACTTCATTCCGTAAGACACTTCTTCGGTTGATGACTGTCAATTAATTAATCTTCCGCCGGTGGTACAGCATCAAGTATACGGATTTACAACGCTAAAATCAGGGGTTCGATTTCCCCTCGGTTGACTCAGCAGATAGCCCGTTGTGGCTTTGTTATAAGGAAAACACACACACAATTAATTAATCATGTGAAACAGTGTGGAAGGACATAAAGAGTTGGTTGCTGAGAACAGGTAACAGAAAGCACACTTATTACCACAAATTTGGCTCTTATCTAAGAATCACCTAGACCATCATACAATGTGTACCATGTTTTAAGCATATACAGAGTGAGGTCTTATAGCTGATTCAAAACGTTTGGTGAGGCAATAGTGAATGCTGTAATAATATACTACGTTATAAATAATTTGTGTAAAAGTTAGGATTTGTATGTTAATTATCTTAGCATCCACCTTATATTTTTTTAAGTTCATAACTCAGATAAAGGACGGGTACCTCAGCTTTCCTCGTGATATATATTTTGGCAATAATGTATATCATGTTCCTTTGTGTCATTCACTAATGTATTGCAGAAATTGCATATGGCACATGGCCTTTTCAGTACTTGCCGGCTGTATTAAAATGATGACTTAAGTGGTCAAATGCAGTTGCTAAACATAATTCTTTTGTTACAATTGCATGAATTAGAAAAGGACATTTTCTCCATCTTGCAGATTCGTTTAATCCAAAATTATAAGCTAAACTGGCTCTCTAAAAGCAAAAAAACTGCATCTTTTAAATATCTTGAAATACCTTTGTTAAGTTTTTGTTTGATATAAAAATCACATGTATAATAAAATATTTTACTTTGTTTTCATGATATTAAACGTAATTGGTAAAAAAATACATCCAAATTAAGGTGAACATCTTTTCCAACTTTTCCATAAGTATTAGGTGTATTGAGGATGTAAGATTTAAAGTATAATCTTAGTTTCATGGTTTAGCAGAACGAGTAATACATGCTTTCAAGTGGATGATTGCAATGTTTGTTGATTCTGATATGAATTTCAATTGAAATAAACACTTACCATCCTTTACATTAGTGCATTGTGCAAACGGGCAGAAGTCAACTGTTCGGTTGCAAACCACATTTAAATTTGATCAAGAAAAAGAGTTTTTTATAGTCAAACTTTATGAAGAAAAATATCCAGTTTTTAAGACCTGTATTAGTTTAAACTGTAAATTTGTGCATCAGCAGCTAAAAAAGGCTGCCACATGGCAGTTTAGATGCTGTGATAAAGTAATGAATTGAAAAGTTCGAGTGTGATTAGGCAGTATAGATCTGCCACATTCCTCTCATACAAAATAATCTCAACCGTCATAGGACTCTTTCTTATCTCATTCTCTGACAAATCAGCTCATCACACTATAAGCTGCAGCAATCATGTGACATGTGTAAAGACGTTAAACCCTCAAGGTACTGATGAATCTTTCATTTGTTGGTTAGATCAGGCATCATGGGTTGAGACCAAGAAGTCTGATGATAGTCATGGTACTATGAATAGGAGAAAGATACTAAAAGTACTTATATGGTTGTACAAGAAGGTTTAGACGAGAAAATGTTGACAAAAGAGCTTGGTGACTATTTTGATGATTGGCCAAATTTTGTGGACAATGACTTCGTGACTGATACAGTTGAGGTAATTGCCATTAACCAGAAGTTAAGATGGCAGGTTAGTCGACAGACTCATTACTGACAGAAAGATAGATTGATCACTTTTTAAAGGATGGAAAAACTTTGCACCGTGAGATGTAACTCAGATAATAGCTACTCAAGTATTTTAAAGTGATTAATAGAAATTTTAGAACTAAGTTGAAAAGTCGTTTCAAATCTTTCTTTCTGATCTTTTGAGCGATCTTCGGTAGAGCGATATTTATATGATGTCTTGTGACAATTAATTACATCTTTTTAGTTGCATTGTAGCAGAATTTCTGTAGAGCATACAACATAAAGTGGTATATAGGTGTATAGGCAGAACAGCTTATGTTTTGAGATGCAATGCCTGGAACTTTTTTAACTTTGCAGAGTTGAAAAAATCTGTGTACACATACAGATTGAATAAAAACACTTATGATCTTTACCTTATGAAGACTTAAATAATATATTTTGGATTCTTTTTTATAAACTATGTGATATTATGAGTCTCATATTTTATCTATGTATTTCCTCTATCATATTACTCACAAATTATGAGTCTTGTATTTTAACTATGTATTTTCTCTATCATATAAACAGTGTAATAAATCTGGAGATTAAAAAAGCAGTATTACAAACTGTTAGAAATATAGAATAAATTTACTTTTATTTCTTTGCTTTTTTAGAATTAAGCACAAAGCTACACAATGGGATATTTGTGCTCTGCCCACCACGGGTATTGAAACCCGGTTTTAAGTGTGTAAGTCCGCAGATATACCACTGTGCCACGGGGGGGGGCGTTTTTTTTGCTCTGTATGACACGGAGAACTAGATGAAAAGCAATAAATGAATGAAAGATTAATAATTTAGTATAGAAATTATCCGTGCAGTACGTGAAACGAAACTGTAGTTACTGGCCTTTGAACTCATAGAAAATATAGTGCACCTGTTATTTGTTTTCATGTTGGTGAAAAAATTCTTTTAAGTTTGTTGTTAAAACATAGGTGAATTCGTAATAAATGTGAGAAGAAGCATAATAAATATATCCAGTGGTTAACAATGTTAGTGACGAATATTTGTGGTTGGAGGATACGAAAATATTCGTTAATTAAATTATTCTAAAAATGAAGGTTGTTTATTTGTCATAACAAAACTAAATTTCGTGTACATAATATTTTATTTGGTTTGATGTTATATATTTAATCATGCATATTGAAATATTTGCTTCGGAAAATATTTCTTAACATTTATATTTTGGTATATGTTGCAGTCAGAACACGTCAGTACGGTGGTGAGTGTATGAAGTGTGGAACAAAGAAAGTAACACCTGTGTGATGTTGCTTGACAGTTAACTTCAAGTTGTATTTTACTAAAATATAGTTAGAGGAAGATGATGTCTGTGCTACTTGACTCTCATTATTAACAGAATTTCGAGGACAGCTGCTGATTGGTGACCTGAATTCAACTGTTTGGGTAAAGACTTGTGCTTTACCCCTTTCTTCCCATTGGAATTGGTCTGTTTCCATATGGTGGAAGGTTCACGCGCACGTGAGAAATAATTATTTTAGCTGCAGTTATCATGTAATGATTCTGTGGGGAGCACAGTTGTACGCTGGCCATTCATTTACTCCAGACAAAAACTAGAAGACTAGAGCTTTCAGATATGTAGGATAACATTTTCTTTGAGCCATATTCGCATGAATACACGTATTCCCGTAGAAATTTCGCTTGGGCAAAGTAATGATTTTAATACGTCCAGTTCAAACTCTGTTATTGAAACAGATTTTAGCTCTGGCCAGACTGTTATATTTTCAGAACATACTTGAAATAAGTTTTAGTTGTGGCCACAGCAATATTGATCCTTTCGGCAGTTTTGTTTTTAAACAACCGAAAGCTCTGCCATTCAGTTGTTTACCTTTATATTTTAGTTTTCTACTAAGGAAGATAACGTTTTGATTGATAGCATTAGGAGTTACCATAAAACACTCAAGATCACCGAAGCAAGCCTGATCGCTATTGATATACAACCAATGGACAAAGACTCGAGGCTTCCAATGTATTAAAACTATTGGACATTACTAATAGATTGATTGAAGCCATAAAAGCCAGCAGCACCTTCCATTATGTACTTGAATGTTGGGTATAACACAAAGAATACCCTCTTCAAGTTCTTCAATTATCCAAGAACGTTTCCAACGTACTGCATAACAAGTGTGGGTAATATAAGCATCTATCATGATTGACGGAAGGCAAATGATGTTATTAAAGTACCTTATAAGAAACTGTTGTAAAAACTGAAACTCTAAAATGCCGAGAAAGAGTTTAAACATGTCAAGTCACTTAGGAACGTAAAGGGTAATCTTCCCCACTTCCTCTAGTAACTTAGGGACATTTATTTTTTTCACTGAAGCTGTCTCTGTGTTTTTTCACTGGAGAGTCTTGTCAATATTTATTTTCAAAGAAATTTATACAAATATATATATATATGATGTTTTATTCGTTATTTGAAAGAATCTCGTTTTCCACTGCAACATATATTAAGTATGTTTCATGTATTTAGGTGAGAGCATTCCACTCTTGTATATATAGTGCAACTCTAACCACGCGCATCTTTTTGCTTTTTTTTGTATTGAATTTTTTATGATGTTTCATACTACGTAGTTGCAGCTCCTACTCTATATGTTCATATTTATATATAAGCAAAATTTACATGTATTATAATGTTGTGTTGAATTCATTTTCCTGGAAATGTTACTGATGTTATTGTTGTGTTCTGGCGACAATCAGTTCCCAAGAGTCTTTACTTTTATCTATAATACTTTTCTTGTTTGAAAGAAAGTTGAGATCTTCCTTTTTTTCTCTCTCTACGTTTTAAGCGAATTATTATGTTTTGCAAAATATGTTTTATTTATGTAAAAGGGTACTTTTGTGTTATACATATATATTGTATTCTGTTTTTTTTTTGTTAAGGGCAGTGCTGTTTCACTCTGTAAAATTGCAAAGTGTTGAGAGTTTCTGTGTTACGTTGTGTCTCAGCAAAGGTAGAGTGTTATTTTGTTGCACTGTGTTATACTTCCATCTTTGTTCCAGTACTGTGTTGTTTTTAATACTGGGTTGATATAGTAACCATTGTTTACTTTATTATTCTAACTTTTATGGTGTTGAGATTATGTTTGCATTTTCAACGTGTCGGGTTTTATCGGATGATAGATATAAGCACTATGGAAGCACAAATTTGTTTTATTGGTTTTAAAACAAGTGAGAGTGAGCTGTAATATTTGTAAGAGTTTCGTGTTTTCTCTTTCTCTTAGCTTAGAAACATAAATTTTTTATTGTAGAAAAATGTTCAAACATATGCTCTTTCAGAATGCTTACAGATCTTCACATACAAGAAAGCCATAATAAATATTACTGAGTTTAGATCTAGCTTTCGTCTTTTATCTACTGTCTCTAGTGGCATCACTATATCTAAGGCTTTATGCATCTCCAGATTATGTCCTTATTCTGATCAATCAGATGACAGTTTGGAGAAGAACTACGTCATTGATTTGTATTGAATGTTTTATATATATATATATATATGCACTCTCTCAGGCTAGACATGAAACATCGTTGTCTAAACATATATTTTTATCAGTTCGCTTCTGATCAACTTAGTCAAGTTACATCTTTATCATCGTTCTTCCTATTACTTGCGGTTACTACTTGAAGGGTAACTCAGTGTATACCTAAAAATATCATGATATGGCTACCCAGTCATCGATGTCTATTCCAACGCTACTGACACAGTTAACACAGTTGATTGGTTTGGTTTCTTTTGAATTTCGCGCAAAGCTATTTGAGGGCTAGGGATGCCAGGCTCATCCCAATTGCACATCTTAGATGGTAACATCTTAGTTTGAAAATGTGGATTGATGGATCTAAGGCTCGAGTCCACAACACATTGGTGAACACATTTCATATCATCAGCTGTTGATATGCTATAACAATGGTATTCAATACCGCTGTTTGGTTGAGAGTGGTCGTGTAGTGACGATGGTTGTTTAACCTGTCGTTGGTTAACAGCTCTAATCAATATACATCTTTCCCTGAACATTGGAGTTCACGCCGCATAAAGTGCTGTTTACTTTGAAAATACTAAATACCTTAAAAAACACTGTTTGTGTGAGTGATGTAATTCATCTGCTAATATAAACACCCCTCTCAGAACGTTTGGTAGGGGTATTAACACTTTTATTGATAAGCAGAGAACAACTTTTCGACCTTCCTAGGGGATCTTCAGGTTAATTAGTAAGGTCAAAACGTTGTTCACTACTTATCAATAAAAGTGTTAATATCCATACTAGCCCATCTGAGATACATTTTTATTTCAAGTGGGCTTCTCGTCATCAAGAATTATATTTTCCACTTTTTCTAAATCATTGTCTGTACAAGTAATATAATTTTCAAATAACCTACGTTTCTTCTAAATATATTTTTTTCTATTAATATTTACTTGCCATCAAACATTTCCTTACAAACAACAACCCATACCAGAAATATATAATTCATTTATCAAAATATTGTGTTCTAACTTATCAAATGGAAAGGTTCACTTATAGAAAATAACTATTGGAAGTATTAATTTTCAACTACATATTAACATGTGCTTCCTGTAACATGTTTGCCCTTGCAAATGACATAACTTTTTACAAGGCGTTACATGTGCAAGTGACAACTGTTTGCTTACAAACAAAGGACTAATGATAGGCACTTTTATACGCTTGTAATATAATTCCCATGTAAACGTATGCCAGAACACGTCACTTAGTCTATCCACAGCGTGTGTTTGTTTTGTTTGTTTGTTTTTGGAATTCTGCACAAAGCTACTCGAGGGCTATCTGTGCTAGCCGTCCCTAATTTAGCAGTGTAAGACTAGAGGGAAGGCAGCTAGTCATCACCACCCACCGCCACCTCTTGGGCTACTCTTTTAGCAACGAATAGTGGGATTGACCGTCACATTATAACGCCTCCACGGCTGAAAGGGCGCGTGACGGGGATGCGAACCCGCGACCCTCAGATTACGAGTCGCACGCCTTAACACGCTTGGCCATGCCGGGCCCCACAGTGTGTGCTTGTGAGTGGTAAAATTTTACTGGCAATATGCAATTTATTCCAAAATTCTACTTATAGGAGAGAGTCTTATATTAGTATAGAGTACTTTACAAATCAGTACTAGTTGTGATTTCCTGGAGAATACAAAATTCCTTAGAACGTTTCGTGTGTGCGAGTAATGGAAGTCAACGCTTCTCCACAACCTGTGGCAATTATACATTCGCCAGTTAATATAAGGTTTCTTCAAGTGTGCTGAGTATGTAAATGACACAACTTACAGTTAACTATAATGTTCCTTTCATTACAATAAACTACATACAGAAGTGATGTGGTGTTTATTTCTGGCGGAAGGATATGGAAGTAAATTTATGTCTTATTACGAAATGGGAATACCAAAAGAATTTGGCCATCAGCTAAGTTCGAGATTATAGAATGCTGGGAAAGAAATAAAAGAATTAAATACACACACAAAACCAATATTATAGAGAAACTAGTCAATAGATTTAATTACAATTATTTAGTGGGGCATAGAAGTTAAACACTCTGTAGCTGATTTATACGTGTGATGATTTAGATCACGTTCAGCTATTACCAATCTATTGGCTACTCTATCGAAATAACTTGCAATAACTCTATTCTCAGTGAACTGAGGGCTTCTGTCAACAGATCAAGACCGACTTTGATAACATGAACCAATACGTCTATAAAGTCACTTTTTCTCGTTCCATCAGCCATGATTCCGATAAAAGTATCTGGGTTCTTGTGGGCTACTGACTCTAAAAAAGTCTGACTATCAAGGTCAGCAAATCACAGGGAACATAGAAACCAGTGAAGTTCGTACCAATTAGAAAGGGCACTACACCCAAAATAACAGCAGTGAGAAACGGATTTTTAAAGGCAACGTAATTGTGAAAATGTACAATAAGTTTTGTATTTAAGAAGTAAGATCATAGAAGAGAGCTATGATATCTACTTTATAAAATTCTTCTATAGAAGCACAGTTACTTTCAGAAACTTGCCTTTAGGAAAAACACAATTTATCTGTTTGCTTAACGTTTTTCAAAGGCCTGCTCAATTTGAATAATATGAAGGAATTAAGTTTTGCTGAAAGACACAGTTTATCAGTTAATATACAAAAACATGTGAGAATCAGTGTTACATATCTATATTTCTGTTATCTTGTATGAAGAGAGTACATTTACCTACAAATGATATATATACACGCCTATATATTGACTTATGTATCTTTCAACTGAGACAGAGAAAAAAATTTTACATTTGGAACAATAAATTTTTATATGTGAAGTTGTGAATCTGTGGACTGAATTAGTATCTATCCACTTAAATAACAAACTTTTTGAACAGTTGAATCCAATATTTTCTCAGTCTGAACATATGTTTCCATAAGGAATCCAGTAAACAACATTATTTTCATTTGCATTTACAATTACTAAACCATAAATATTATTTTCTGCTAATTTATCAACAAATAATCAACCAAACATTGAACTCTGTACTGTAACCACTGTTTAAATCCATTATAGAGATTCCACTCATGCCACTCATATCTTTCAGTATTTAACCAATTTTGATCTTTTTTTACACTCATATCGTCTAGGATTCAAATCATTACTTTCAAAAGTGATACAATTTGTCTGTCAACTTATATTTTCTTTGAAACCATTGCCAGTGAAAATAAGAAGAGCCTTCTGCTCTCTACAGTTCCTACCAAACTACTGCCAGTATAAATGATGTGATTAATTTAAAATGATAAAATTCTCATGCTCACATTAAGTTTTCTATAAAGCACTCTTGTGATAATTAAGTGTACAGCTCACCATTCAACTTACATTTATTTTCATGGACTAACATATGCTGCACAAGTAGCTGAGTTTCTCTTTTTTTTAAGAAACAAAACACATATTTTTATTTGAGCTGTAGCAATGAACTGAAGTTAGCAATTATTATTATTCTTTGTCGTAGATGTTTTAATGAATTTATTACTAGATACTAGTACTTGCTGCAGGAGTTCAGACGGAGAGAAAATTCACGCCTGCCCCCCGCTAGTACAGCGGTATGTCTACGGCTTTACAACGCTAAAATCAGGGGTTCGATTCCCTCGGTGGGCTCAGCAGATAGCCTATGTGGCTTTGTTATAAGAAAACACACACATACAAATTCACACCTGTAGTGAACAAATGCTGTAAACACATTTAAGGCTTACAATGTTTCTTTTTTTAGTGGTTTTTATAACTTACGACGGCTCGTTATTAGTTAAATAACATCAATGTACATTATTCTTAACTAGAACTAGAAAATATTTGCTGTACGTTATAGGAATGGTCTCGAACGTTATGTACTTCAGTATCCTGTAAATCTTATCCTACATTTGTAAATATTTTATTTGTCCAATTTATCAAGCACAAAACAACAAACGTAATCGTTTATTTTAAAGGTATAGTTCTTTGCTAATCATTAGTAATTTTAAAACATGTTATCCAAACACCTAAAGTATTTTAGATTGTTTGTGATGAGTAGAAAAGGGCTCATTGAAACCAACTAAGCAGCTTATATTCCACCACAGTATGAGCCCTACTTCACTTACTTGCTTCGCTTATTCAAGAAACACTGATAAACTGTACATTTCTCTGTTACAGCGGAAATATCGAATCAGAGACTAGATTAGGCCTGTAATTCATCTCTTCTAAATTAAAATTCACGTTTTGGTGAAGAAAAGAAATTAATAAATATGTGTAACTGTTAGTGAATAACTTTATATTACCAATACAATATTCCAACGTCAGTGTAGGAATATTTCAAGCAAAAGAACCACCCTTCCCAGTGACACAGTGGAATGTCTGCGGACTACTACCGCAAGAAATCAGACTTTGGTACCTGTGGTGAACAGAGCACAGATAGTCCTTTGTATAACTTCTGATTAACTACCAATCTCTAGTCAATATAAAAAAAATATTTTATAGATCGCACAAAATATGAGAATAAAATAATTCATTAAAGTAGTCATTCAATGAGTTTTGTATTATAGTAATCTTATCCATTATCTATAGGAGGAAAAGTGCGCGTTGTAATTACTTCTGTGTAGTTGTAAAGACAACCATCAGAGATTAAGTCTGATTATAACTTTCTCGACAGAGAACCCTTTAGGCTCTGGTAATGGATGAAACGTGATCCAGAAGGAACTACGGTCCTCTCAAAGCTGAATAGGGCCCACTATTTAAGCGTAAGCTCATGTAGGAGTTGGAATTACTTGCCTTAGTAGTACGTGTATAAGATAGATGAAAAATATTTGTCACAGAATAGAGTAATACAGGAATTATAATGCAAGCTCGTGGTTTTCTTTTTGACGTCTTTCTACACAATACTTTTACTTGCTTCTTAAGCACCTCTTAATATCATGCATACAGTAATTTAATGTTCGAGTCTATTTTAACCAACGGTTTGGGGATATTGTTGTGACAAAATAAACAACGAAAGACAGTATTATATATTTAGTTAATGCATAGTTTTTATATACACAAAAAGTGATGTTTGATTCATGCTTACGTAATCAAATCACTAACTTTTTCATTACCCCATAGACATTTATTCTTCCTAATTAAAGTGTGTTAAAATGCTCGTAAGTAACGCAATTCATATCCTACACTATGCTTAAGAACTTAGGATATTAACTCTATCCATTAACTCATAAACAGAAAATTTACGAATATCTTACTGTTAAAGGGTTTGTGTTTGCCTTTTACGTCAGTATTTCAGAATCTTCGACGTAAAAAGTTTTGTATTTAAGATAGCATTCGCGTAACACGTTGCTAGAGGGCGCTACACGCGTGTAGACCTCAGAAAATAGGGGGAGAGAGGAAGGGATAACGATGAAGATCCCACTAGAGACGATGACGGCATGGTTTCACGAAGTGGTGCAAGAGGGCGCTAGCACTGTAAAAGATGTTATCATATAGGGTGCGTCGCTGGGGTTTTTGTTTTTTTTCATTCCGAGTCTAGTAGCCTAGCTGTTAAGACGTACGAATTATTTGCTGCCAAGATGATTCACGTGATTCCAGATTCTTCATCAACAAACTTCTTCATTCCCCTGGTAATTATTGATGAATTTCACCCCTTGACAAATTACTGCCTTCATCGACCGTTACAAACCCGGTGTAACCATTGACTTCAGGATAAACCAGGACCCTCCGATTTGGCGGAATTTTTCTCCATGGACGATCTTATTCACCTATGTAAACCGTGGAGTGCCGACATTAATGTCCGGTACTCCACCGCGAGAAGCCAACTAATCTGTTTTCTGTCTTCCTCAGAGACGTTCATTCATCTATTTCACTAGCCGACATTCAACACTCCCTGGAAGCAGCCACCACATCCAAACTACACGTTGTTCACCGAATCCGATTTAGGATCACAGGCCTACCTGCCCATGTCATGAAGGTGGTCATCTGTTCCAAACAATTAGTCGATTATATACTTACTTGTGATTGTCTTTTGCATTTCTTCCATTACAGAGTCGAAAGTTCTCGCCGAAAGCCACCACTACAATTGAACAAGTTTAAGAATCCTGCCACCCTACGTACTCCAAATCCGACAACCCCTCCAACGACAACAGTCTCTCCGGACAATAATGCCACTTCATCTATTTCACTGACGAAAGACAACTTCACTCAGACCGACGTCGACGACAGCCTCCCGTTCAAATCAACTAAGTGCCACAAATTCAGTTAGACCCACCAATTCTTAAGCTATCAACGACCAGGATCCAAACCCAAACCATACCGGTCTCGACAACCAACACGCAAATTGCCAGCGGACCCAAACCTGAATAATCAGAAAGGACAAATACCTCCAGACTGCAGAAGAACGAGACAACGACTGTCAGTAATTCTTACGATCATCATTCGATTAGCCTACGTTGGAGTCAGAACGCATTAGGGCGTTCAATTGCAGGTTGAAACGCCTATCGGAAGAACTCTGTATATGGAGTTTTTTAAAATTCAAAAGCCGACCTTGACACTCGCTTCCCTGCCGACTAATCAACGTGAACCAATGTTTATTTCCATGATTAACTTTGTGTACTAGGATATTCCTTACGATATATATATTTATATATATTTATATTTTACTAATGTTGCTTTTTCTTCCAGCTACCTCTGGGTTTCTCTTGGGGTACTCCCCCACAGTTGAATTATTGCCTAGTACTGTTGTGTCCTATGATTTCTGCCCTGAAAAAATGACTTCTATTGTAAACTTATCCAAAAGTAAAGTCATTTAAAATCTGGCTCGGCATTACCAGGCGGTTAAGGCACTTGGCTCGTAATCCGAGGGTCGCGGGTTCGAATCACCGTTACACCAAATATACTCGCTCTTTTAGCCGTGGGGACGTTATAATGTTACGGTAAATCCCACTATTCGTTGGTAAAAGAGTAGCCCAAGAGTTGGCTGTGGGTGGTGATGACCAGCTGCCTTCCCTCTAGTCTTACACTACTAAATTAGGGACAGCTAGCACAGATAGCCCTCGAGTAGCTTTGTGCGAAATTCAAAAACAAACAAACAAAACCCTCGTGTAGCTTTGCGCGAAATTCAATATAAACCAAACCATATAAACTCTAAAGTGAATGTTAAAGTCACTCTTAGTTAAAACTGATGGTTAACATAATGCCTGAACTACAATTCTTTTTTTGCAACCAACCATGTATCACACTTGAGTTGTTAAACCTAGATCTCGCTACTCCGTCGCAGTCTTTGTCTCCTCCACATCTGGATGATTTACTAGTCGTTATTCATACCCCATAAAACAGATTGCCAATCGTGCCAAGTCTACTTCCAGCCCTTTCTCGTTTGCTTCTTCCCGGCCTTTCTCATGGACCTCCTCTTTCCAGTTGTGATACTAATTCTCAGCACTTTTATACTTTTATCAACCAATCATGTATCTACTTTTCCCCAATTAAGCACACTATTTGTCTCCTATACTAGCCTAACCTTAATTTGTGCAAGGCAAAAGAGAAACAAATGTTTCTGGTTGTCCTTGGTTGTCTCGCAAGTCCCTTCGGGGATAGGGGGATATTAAGCCAAAACGATTGCCAAGTATAATTGTTTATTGTTGTGGTGCGTCATTAGGCCGCCATGACGTCAGAGACAGTATCGCGTACAACATGTATCAACGTATATTAACTTGGCTGGATGTAAACCGCTAATTCTCTCTATATTTCTATATAGTCTCTATAGTCTCCATTTCCAGACTATTTATATGCAAATTTTCCGGAAAAGAACGCTTATTTAAATATCATGGAATGATTCAAGTTTACTGTTTCACTAATCTGTAACATTAATATAACTTACTAAAATGATTCATTTACATATATTACTTTGTAACTGCAAGACAGTTAAATAGACGACAATTTAGATACAGTGATTTAGTATTGAAGGAAAGAACCCAGAAAGCTCAAATTTTGCACACATACTAAGTGGACCCTGAGGGTTTGCACCTGAGTATTATTACTTATCGACGTGCGTGAGCGCATTGTTTTGCGAAGAAAACTAGAAAAAACTCACATAAGAAAGAATATGTGGCCACCATAGTTTCAAGAACAAAGAACCTAGAAACATAATCTTTTGGACCAATACTAAGTGGGCACTGAAGATCTGCACCTAGGTATTATTATCTATCTCATCCATGGGCATGCACGCATGCTCTTCTTTTTGATGAGGCAAGATAACAAAAAAAAACACATAGAAAAATCAAACTAGCAAAACATCACATAGAAAAAAATGTTTCTTGTATTGCACATAAAAATCCCCGAAAATCACGTATGTGTTTTTATATGTGTTAATTTACTGCCATGGCTCCAAGAGGAGAGAACTTAGAAACCTGAAATTTTCCACTCTTACTAAGTGGCCCATAAGGGCCTGCATCTTGGTGTTGTTACTTTTGTTTTACACGTGTGCGTAAGGGGATGCGCATGCACATCTTTTTAATGAAGCAAGTTAGAAAAAATATATAGAAGGTAAGTGGTTTCTTATATTATAAATAGTAATCACAAACAGACACGTACGTCTGTGCTTTCATATTTGCATATCTATGTATGCGTAACTGCCATAGCTCCAAGAGGAAAGAATCTAGAAAGCTGAAAGTTTGCGCTCACGTTAAGTGGAATCTGAGGGTGTGCAACAGTGTATTATTACTTATCCATGAGCGTTCGCGCATGTGGATATGCGTAATTTTATGCGAAACACAACATAAAAGAAAATGTTACTGCTATAGCTTTAAGAAGAAAGAACCTAGAAACCTGAAATTTTGCACCCACACTAAGTAGACCTTAAGAGTGTGCATCTAAACATTATTAGTTATCTCATTCACGTGCGATTTGGTTTACTGAGGTAAAGTAAGGAAATATAACATTGGAAAACGTCCCGGCATGGCCAGGTGGGTTAAGGCAAGTGACTCGTAAACCGAGGGTCGTGGGTTCGCATCCCCGTCGCACCAAACATGCTCGTCTTTTCAGCCGTGAGGGCGTTATAATGTGACGGTCAATCCCACTATTCGTTATTAGAAGAGTAGCTCAAGATTTGGTGGTGGGTGGTGATGACTAGCTGCCTTTCCTCTAGTCTTACATTGCTAAATTAGGGCTAGCGCAGATAGCCTTCGAGTAGCTTTGCGCAAAATTCAAAACAAAAAACAAACAAACATAGGAAAGAAGTGTTTCTTATATTACAAGCTATAAATATAGATCAGAAACAGACAGACAAAAGACAACATTTTTTTTTAGATTATATATTTCATTTTATACTTGCAATATATAGACTCTTAAAAATAAAATTTGGTTATACATTTATTGCCAAGCAACATTATACAAAAGCTATCGTTTAAACGCATTGTTACCAAAACACACTGACTCTTTTTGTACATTAGAAGTTGTTATGTAACAAACCACTTCTTTTCTGTGTGGTTTTTTTGCAAGTTTGTCTCTTTATAAAGATGTGCACGAGCAGAAGTGTTTGTCTCTCTGCGATTTATATCTGTGGTTTGTAATATAAGAAACCACTTCTTTAATTATAATATTAATTACTATAAAGCGTGTCTGTGATTCACCGCATCGATTGATAAGTACAATGCTACATAGCGGGCTATCTATGCTTTGCTAACCACAGGTACTGAAACCCGGTGTGAGTCTGCAGACACACTGTTGTGCTATTGGGGAACATCTGTCTGTGATTTATTTGGAAAATCAACGAATGTTGTCTGATCTGAAACACTGCAGTGTAAACAAATTTAAACAGGTTTTGATAAAACGTGAGAAATTTGTGATAACAAAATAAAAAAATTGAAATCATGAATGCAATGCTAAAGATCATTGAATATAAATAATTCTTAATTTACTATATTTTACTTATGGATTTTTATGTTTTTGAAAAAATTAAAATGTTAAGATATTTTTGACTGTTTCTCTATGCTACAATAGGTTCAGAATACACACACGGACATAGTCATCTAGAATACATCAACCTAATATCACGAACGAAGCCGGGTACCTTCGTTATTTCTTAATATTTGACAAGATATCAGTCAGTGTAAATGTATGTAATTATTGTGCCCAAGAAATGGTCAGACGTTCAGACTGCGTCAGTCGGCTTAGAATAATTTTCAAATGAAATATTTATTGACCCTTAACATGTACTTGTACATGTGAAATGTATTATATTTCATTATTATAATGCTTCGCAATAACATATAACTTGAAGCTGTGTTGCAATATATTAAACGAAGATTTCAAGATTTCTATGTTGAGATAGGGATAGGTCAGTCCTGATTTACCTTGCAGCAGTGACACTTTTAAAATCATTAATATGACGAAGGTTTTGTTTGGGCAAAGATTTCCATTAACATTCATTACACTGACATTCAATATCACAATAATTACACAGAGAACGTATTAAATATCTGAAATAACTTTGGGAACACAAATAACCGTGTTCACATTTCCTTTCTTCAAAAACAATTTGCCATATATAATTTTACATATTTCATTATAGTCTTTGTTAACACTAGGAATACACGTGTCAGATACTTTGGTAGGTTTTGGTTTCTTTTTAACAAATTTCATAAAAGTCTTTGTTAACACTAGGAATACACGTGTCACATACTTTGGTAGGTTTTGGTTTCTTTTTAACAAATTTCATAAAAGTCTTTGTTAACACTAGGAATACACGTGTCACATACTCTGGTAGGTTTTGGTTTCTTTTTAGTTTCAAATGGTCCTTCATTTTTGTACTGCTACTCTATTGGTTAGAGATAAATTTGATAAATGGGGTCGCTGTTGTTGTTAAATGTTGTTTTTTTTTCAGGACAAGAAGTTATTAACACTTTTATTTTGTTTAAATAATGATTTAATTATCATGTTATTAATATAACATCGTCTAAGATCCTCTTTATTTTATCAAATTTATGTATGTTTTAAAAATGAAAGTTAGTTTGTCTATGATTATTTCAGTTCTACTGTTAATGTTTATGATATACTTAGTCTTAAAAGTTCCATAAATATATGAAATATATTAGATTTCATTATGCAGCACAACAATATATATACTTGAATGATAACAGAGTTAGTTATTTCCAGGTAGTTTTCATAAACTCGTTCACAAGTCCAGACAAATCAGTGTAAAACAGTCTAATTTTTGTTCAAATATTAACATGTTTCAAATCACATGTTATTTTTGTAAACAGCAGCTTGAGACTCAGAAAATGTAATTTTACAGAACTGACATAGAATTATGAAACAATATTACGATAGCTTTTTATTATCTTTTTCACGTAAAAATCATTTTAAAACTTAACTTTATGTACACTATAGCATTTAAAATTATCAGTTTACTAAAGCATCAAATACATTTTTCACAAATAAACAATATCGAAAAAGAGTTTATAGTCAGAATTATAAAACAATCTTTAATTATAAGTTAAGCGATTATTCTTCGACTATTTCAAAACAAATATTTTCTCAAATGGATTTTGAAATTGTAACGCTAATATGAATTATCTTTCATTTAAACTTTATAGAGAAGTAATAAAATGCATACAAGTCAGTGATGTGTGATTTTCTTAAATGAACTCACATCCCATCATAGACTGATATAAAATTTCTAGTATATGTAAATAAAATTTCAGATTTAGATGTCACACACATTGATACATTTATCAACAAAACTTCAAAATAAATTGAGTTACTGTTTACAAAGAAACGTTTTAGTTAGTATATTACTGATCTATACATGTCTAACTTAGTATTTTATGATAAATTAAGCCTCATGAATATAAGTTTCTAACACATTTTCATTTATATTTTATATACAACTAATGTCTCTCAAAATACCATATCTTCACATAATGTCAAAGAACACAAAAGTGAGATTATTCTCTTATAACAAGCACATGTTAAAGAATCACGACAATGTGCCTTCGAATGTCTGAACCACTGACACTGGAAACATCTGAGATCGTTGGGAATATATGGCCATACCTTATAACTCAGATAACCTGCTTTACCGGGCAGATGGGCAATATAAACATCAAAGTAAAAATATTGGCAGAAAGCATGGTTTCTTCTTTACAAAAAGAGATACATTGTACTACAGAAACTCCTTGGTTTGAGAAACCACGGTATCTCCGATTCGGGAATGCTCTTGAAATCCCTCTCAACAATAACTCCTCGTGAGGAATTCGAAGTAGTATGAAGAGTAATCTGAATGGCTATATTCCCAAGGGTTTTCGAAATGAAGAAGAGTTCACTGAGTTTTGTGGTAGATATTTCCACCAAGATGTTCCCAGAACAGAGCTTCTTGACTCACCTTGGAGAGTCAGCAAGTCCCTCTAATCTCTTTTGAATAAAAAAAAAAGAGGACATTTACTTTAAAGGTTTGTCTGACAAAGAATGCATGATGATGAAATAATATGAATATGTAGAATGGGATGGAAACTGCTGTTCAGAGAGAATCTATAATAAAGGGAGAAAGATTCAGTGCCCACTAACCCTCCCTCACCCACTAAGGGGTTTTACGAGGAGACTCACTACAGTGGCAAACAAGAACATTGCAGCAACTCCAATGTTTTGTGAACGCTATACTCAAACATCAGCATCAGACACAATGTACACAACATCTCCTGAGAAAGCCCATCACTTAACCTTAGTCCAACAGAACCAACGATTTTAACATTGGCAGGATAGCGGTATCAAGACCACCCTTTTACAGGAATTCAAGGCCAAGACGGTGTGTTAAAGTTTCGCAGACACCACTCAACCAACAGGATCCTCTCCCCAGCTTCCGCTATAAACGACACTAGGGTAAATATTCAGATTCCATTGGAGATAAACTAAAAGTAGAGAACCTTCTGTGGGAGGTCCTCTTACAACATACAGGAATCCACCTTGAGAGGTATTCTTATGATATTGATGGGAATAAAGACTACTACAAATATTCTTTGAAATACTGAGAAAATAAAGAACTGATATACAAAATATCTTTATTGTGTAATAGCCTACAAACTGGATAAAGTCAGTTATGTTTTGCGTACTAGAAAAATTATGTTTTTAAACAATAATAAAAACCAATAAAAACTGAATATTCAGTCATTCTTTTGTGTATTTTAGAAAGATACAATTTTATATAACATATTAATAAAAACAGGGACTGTGGACACGAAGTCTTTAATGTTTATTAAAAGGTGAAGCTTTTTACAAGACATCGATAGAAATAAAGACTGTTTATACAGAAACACTTTGTGTTTATTAGAAAGGTTCAGGGTTCTATAATATATTGACAGAGACGAGGACACATTGTACAAAAACTATTTATGTGTACTAAAAGGTGTAGTTCTTATATAAACTTCTATGTAAATAAGGTTGGATATACAAACATTCCTCAATGTATATTAGAAGCAAATGTGTATACAAATACTTTTTCGTGAAAATTAGAATTACGTTGTGTATATTTCATAATATGTTTGGATTTGTTTGTTTTGAATTTCGCGCAAAGATACACGAGGGCTATCTGTGTTAGCCGTCCCTAATTTAGCAGTGTAAGACTAGAGGGAAGGCAGCTAGTCATCACCACCCACCGCCAACTCTTGGGCTACTCTTTACCAACGAATAGTGGGATTGACTGTCACATTATACACCCCCACGGCTGGGAGGGCGAGCATGTTTAGCGCGACGCGGGCGCGAACACGCGACCCTCGGATTGCGAGTCGCACGCCTTAACGCGCTTGGCCATGCCGGGCCCATTATTTCATAATAAATCGATCAAAATAAATATTAGATACATAAAGACTCTTTTTCTGTATATTTAAATCATGCATTTTTCGATAACACAACAATAAAACTAAGTACTGAATACACAAAGATTCCTTATTTTTTTAAAAATATAATATTTTCTAAACATGTGAAGACATCAGTAAAATAACGACAAGGTATATCTAGGAAGACTCTTTTTTATCTTCTATAACACACCCAAAGAAATAAAGACTGGTCATATAAAAAACCCTTAGTGTGTATTAAAAATGTTGAATTTTCTGTAAGACATCGACTCCTTATTTTAAATTAGAAATATACTAGTTTCTAAAGATATAAATAAGAACTGGATATGTAGAAACGAAATTTGTGATACGGATTTAAATTATTTACAGAAATCCTTTTTTGTTTTCACTTCTTGAAAAAGTAAAACTTTACGATCACATAGCCCTATCGCGATCACGTTCTGTAGAAGAATGAAATATATACTGTATATATATGTAACCTAAATGTTAACATGCAGCACACGTAGAGCGATCGAATATAGTTACCGACCCTCGAGCTTCATAAGAAATAGAATTACAGGAACATGGTGCAAACGGACACATCCGATAATGTTTCATTAGTATATTGACGACGGAACCTCTTTGTCGGTTTTTCATAAAGCGACAGAATCGCCCATACCAAGAAACTTCCCACTTCTGGTGTTTTATAGCTAGGCTTTTGATAAACCTAGGTTTCTCTCTACCACAAACAGTTATTAATGCCTTTGGCTTCCTATTAGTTTGTAACTGATGAGTTTCATATATCGATTTCAAATGACAAGCATGTTATAAGAGTTAAGTGCAAATTGCTTTTTTGGCAAACTTTAAAACATTTTGTTTCTTAGTATAAAAATTTTGAATTCCTTTTTTAAAGAAATGACATTGAAATTGAGCATTTTTGCCATGATACCTGAAAAAAGTTAGTATATACGCCATCTTTAAAAGTAGTATATATAATATCACTTTTCTAAAATATATATATATCTATACATCACTTTAAAAACAGTGTGTATACCACTTTTTAAAATACTTCAGTTGAAAGAGAATCTTATTAAAAATAAGGACTTTTTCATATTAAAAATTATACGTGACTTTTATCTGCTATAGTAATCTACTATAGAACTATCACGAAAACAAGAAAACTATAACAAAATGAATGTAGTTCGATCCATATGTCCTACCGTAAGACATATGAAAGAATAAGTTGCAATATTAAATAGAGAGGTGTGGCTCAACATTTTGTTTGTTTGTTTAGAATTAAGCACAGAGCTACACAATGGGCTATCTGTGCTCTGCCCATCACGGGTATCGAAACCACGTTTTTAGTTTATAAGTCCGCAGATATACCGCTGTGCCTGTGGGTAGTCGTCAAATTAGAGGTACTGTGTTATGGTTAACACTATTATAATATTTTTCACAGTAGGTTATTAGTAACGTATCATGCTCACAAAAAAATCATATGTCACGAACACATATGACTGTGCTCAGAGCTCACTGACAAAGTCACAACCATGTTTTGCATACACCACAACATAAGTGCTTATTAGGACAAACCATCACAACCGTTTGCAGGCATTACCACTCCTTTCACAAAAATACTGAAGTACCTGAATTTATCTTCAACAGACAATCAACTTATTAACTAACACCATTATTAGCTAATTAACTGTGCTTCTGGTGGGCTTTATTCAGTCTATTATTGTAAACTGTGCTACCACAATACGTTGTAGATGAAAGTTAATTGTTGTTAAATATTGTGAGTTACCCCAATTCAAGATAACGTTTTATAAAATCGACCAGCAATAAAGAATTAGAGCTACATTAAGAACATAATACTTGGTTAACAATAATATAATCTTCAACTTAATTGATATATTAAGTAATTGTAGGTTATTAGTTAGCGGACTGGGCTGTAACCTATAGGGTGCAGGGTTTGAGACACGATGCCGTTGAATATCTTTTGCTCTTTCAACAGTTGGTGGGTTGTAAAAGTGACATTAAATCTTAATATTGAAGTAAATGATCTGAATAAAACTTAGTGGCTTTTTTCTGTCTAGTTTGTACCTCAATATAAGAGAGGTTATAACTTATCTCTAAGATGTCTGATTTAACCATTTGGCTCGGCATGGCCAAGCGTGTTAAGGCATTCGACTCGTAATCTGAGAGTCGCGGGTTCGAATCCCCGTCGCACCAAATATGCTCGCCCTCCCAGCTGTGGGGGCGTTATAATGTTACGATCAATCCCACTATTCGTTGGTAAAAGAGTAGCCCAAGAGTTGGCGGTGGGTGGTGATGACTAGCTGCCTTCCCTCTAGTCTTACACTGTTAAATTAGGGACGGCTAGCACAGATAGCCCTCGAGCAGCTTTGTGCGAAATTCAAAACAAACAAACAAACTTAACCCTTTAGTTCCCGCATACCTACGATGTCAATTAAGTTGAAAATTCCAGTTGTATTTCTAACACGTACTTTATTGTAAGAGTTATTCCTCTGATTGTCTAAACAATTCAAAGTAGATTTTGTTGATGACTAAACTATTTTATGTATAATATTATATGAATCCAATATTTCCTTCTAAATTATATGTATTTATTTTTTGGCAAGATATTTATAATAATAAAAGGATGTGTCTGTTAGTCAGTGGGTTTGTGTGTGTGGGTGGCCGCCATATATTCAAGAAGAAAGAACCTAAAAACCTTAAATTTTGCAAATATACTAAGTGGATTCTGAGTGTGTGCACCTGAGTAACATTACTTATCGCCGTGAGCGCGTGCATATGCATCTTTTTACGAGACAAGCTAGCAAAGCTTGACACATAGAAAAGAAGTGGTTTCTTATATCACAAACAGAAATCACAGAGAAACAGGCAGCCACGCACTTATATGCCTGTTTATGGGCGGATACCACAGTTCCAAGAGAAACAAACATAGAAACTTGAAATTTTTTCACCCATACTAAGTGGAACATGAGAGTGTGCAACTGGGTATTGTTACATATCCACGTGCGTGTGTATCTTTTAATGAGGTAAATAAGCAAAAAAAAACACACACACACATAGAGAAAGAGTTTACTTATATTACAACTAGAATTAACAAAAAGTCTCTTTAGTCAGTTAACGATGTAATCATTTATAATATATATTACCTATTAACTTAAGTTACTGTGGCATTTATTTATATTATAAAATCCATATCTTGGTATACGTTTTGGCTATTATAGAAACTCAGATAAAGAATAAATAAATATAATTTTTTCAAGGATGATCCTTATTTACATTATTCGATAACATTATTTGTGGATGAAGGCGTCACCGTCATTCTCATCAAATTATATGATATAAAGACAATAGAGATGTATTATACTGAACTCAACACCATCATCAGCTTTATCAGAAGCACACACCTGACACCGCCAAATAATCTACATTACAAACTATAATTACTAGTTCTTTCAGTATAGTTATCCTAACCAACTGCTAATAGCTTCTGGACAAATTGTCTAATGTGATAAAATGATAGTCTTTCACCATACATGTTGGAACTAAAGGTGGCACAAAGTTATTTGTACGGATATTTTCTCTAAATCAGGCAGTTGAGAATTGCTGACATAAAACAAGCGGTACATACTACCTTCACAGGCAAACCTGTTCGTCTTTCGATAAGATAAACGTCCATCTTTGCGTGTACATCTTTGGCTATCTGGTCAGACAAGTGGCAATCTAAAAAAATGTTTTTTAACAATTCCAGTGAGGTTGTTATAACCACTCTTACCTAAATATTAAAAACTAGATCCTCTACTTGCTAGTAACATTAAAGGTAAGCTCTTGAGGACGAGAAATCCACTTGAAATAAAAATGTATTTCAGAACGGTTGGTATGGGTATTAACACTTTTACTGATAAGGAGAGAACAACGTTTCAATCTTCCTAGGTCATCTTCAGGTTAAGAAAGAGAGAGTTGCCGGACACATGTCTTAGAGACGACAGTATAAACTCTACATTGTGTCTTCTCTACCTATACCAGCCGTTTTTACATTTATAATTTTCTCGTCATCACGGAAACAGGTACAAGATTCTAGGGGGCGTTGCAGTTGGATGTTAGGTTATTAATTAGTGTAGGTATAAAGGTGTTCCTTTATATTGGTTTAATTTTGGTTTTAGTTGCTGTATAAGTAGGGTTTCTTTGATTTTGCTTTTGTTTATATTTGTTTCCCTGCTTAGTATCTGGAGGTTTTCTATGGTTATGTTGTGTTTATTTGATTTGCAGTGTTCAAAAACGTGTGAGTGTGGTTTCCAGTTTTCTGCTTGCTTCTCCAATACAGAAGTCGTGGCAGTTGTTGCATTGCATTTTATAAATTATGCTAATGTTATATTTTTCAGTGTATTTTCTACATAGTATAGAGTGTTATGTTTTGTTATAAGTTATAAAACTATCAACATAATTTCACATAAAAGAAAACTGAAAAAACAACTTCACACAAAAAGATATTAATTCTATAAACAACTTAAAACAAGACAACAACATCAAAATTCTAAAAGCAGATAAAAGCAACACCATAGTTATAATGAACACAAATTAACACATTCAAAAAATGAACAACATCTTATCATATACAAACAAATTTAAACTACTAAACAAAAATAAAAATCACATGAAAACCAATAAAACAAAATACTACTACAAATGAGAAAACCAACACAATCTAAAAAAACATTTATTGTTACCTACAAAAGACCAACTCATGCACACCATAACTATACTTCACCCCCAAACCTCACAAACCTGATTGTCCACTACGACCCATAATATCGACCTATGAATCATTTAACTACAACCTCGGTACATATATATATATACATAACGTGGGCATTTTCTAAATATATAACATCAGTCAGCTTCTCTTTCAAAGACTCTTTTAACTTTAAGTTTATTCTAATTAACTAAATCATAAATCCTTAATGCCCAGTTTTGATGTAATCTCCCTCTTCACAGAAGTCCGAACAACTGAAGCCCGCAAGATAGCTTTAGAACTTTATATCCAAGACCCCAACCCATTGATACACATCCCAGCAACCAACCCTTAGAGAATTCACTGCCACCAAAACTAACTTTATGTTCAATAGCCAAAACTCCCTACAAATAATTGGCCTAAGTATGGGAATCCCGTGTCACCAGTTCTAGCCAACATTTTTATGACACAGATTGAATCACAAGCGATCAATTCAGTCTCACACCCACCACTATACTGGTACAGGTATGTTGATGATATAATGTTGCTGGATTCACATCTACAGAACACACGCTTAGTGTTTTAATCACGTTAACTCAATACATCCCAACATTAAGTTCACCTGGGAAAAACCTGACCAAATAGCATTTCTTAACTTCAAAATCACTAGAGCTGATACACAGTTCAAAATAGAAATCCACAGAAAAATCACCCTTACTAGATTATCCATTCCCTGGGACTCATCACATTAAACAAAGCAAAAACTCACCATACTGAGAAACTAAATAAACACAACCACAAAACTATGTTTAACTGATAAAATTAACGATGAAATCAACAAAATAAAACAACACTTCATCAACATCAACAAATTTCTTCAAAAAACAGTGGAAAACATTATACACACACACCTAGACCAACAATAATAAATCTCAAGTTACAACAAACTACAAAACCTTACATTGCTGCATACCATATGTTCCGGACACTAGCGAAAAAATAACCAACCTTTGGAAAAAACTTATAATAAAACATAACATTCCAGTAAACACCAAATTTATTCAAAAACCAGGTATAAAACTAAAGTCCATACTATGTAAAAACTACACTGACAAACACAACATCAACATAATTTATAAAATACAATGCAACAACTGCCACGACTTCGAAATTGGTGAAACAAGCAGAAAAATGGAAACTAGACTCTAAGAACACAAAAAACACCGTCACACGTTTTCGAGCACTGCATATTAAATAAACATAACATAACCATATAAAATATCAGATACTAAGTAGAGAAACAAATATAAACAAACGCACAATCAAAGAAGCCCTACTTAAACATCAACTAAAACCATAATTAAACCAATATAAAGAACACCTTTATACCTACACTAATTAATAACCTAACATCCAACTGTAACGCCCCCTACAATCTTGTACCCGTTTATACTGTCGTCCCTAAGACCTGTGTTTAGCAACGGTCACTTGTAAACCCTCTCTTTCTTATCTGAAAATGATATAGAAAGGTAGAAACGTTGTTCTCTCCTTTTTAATAAAGGTGTTAATACCCATACGAGCAGTTCTGAGATACAAAAGTATATTCTATTGAACTACGTTCTATTAAAAGTAATGACTGACTTATACAGAGGCCCTGCATGGCCAGGGGGTTACGATACTCAACTGGAAATCAGAGGGTCACAGGTTCGAATCCCGGTCACACCAAACATGATTGCTCTTTCAGCCGTGAGGGCGTTATAATAGTACTGTCAATCCCACTATTCGTTGGTAAAAGAGTGGCCCAAGAGTTGGCGGTGGGTATTGATGACTAGCCACTAGTCTTACGCTGCTAAATTAGGGACGGCTAGCGCAGATAGCCTGCGTGTGGTTTTGCGCAAAATTAAAAAAAACAAACCATTAAAGTACAGGATATTAAACACTACGTCAAAATATTTCCGAAAACTACCAATCCATCCACTGCACAATACTATTCCCTATCATATGATGTCCTTTCTCTTATATATGCAATGTTAAAGCAAAAACGTGCGAGTATATTACCATCAATGTGACTTGCGCAACACGACTTTAGGCTGATATTTATGACATATACTATGTTCAATAAATAGCTTCAAACTGGATAAATTGTACTTCCTAAGCTTATGTCCTGAACTATTAATAGATCTCCCGTGGCTTATTTGTGGCAATCAATCCATTTGTTCTAGAGGAAGTGCTTGGATTATTGACGAAACAGATAAAAATAGTCCGTTTAATTTTTGTTTGCATAAATACAATTAATATTTATATATGTGTTTGAAAGTTATTAAAAGTATATTGTACATAGTATAAAGCGACTAAACGTGAATTACCGCTTTAGACGCAAGATTTATTTTCACACAAATCGTTAGATGTAAAACCGCTTTAGAGTTTGCGCAGAGGCATTAACTAATTAACTCATTAACATGAGATATATCTGTTATTTTACATTAATATCTGGGTCAAGTATATTTTTGTGTTACTAACAAAGATCATTTTTACTAATGTGTTCAGTATCACTCTAACAAGGAGTGTCTTGATATTAAAATGATCTTAAAATAAAATAAAAGGTTTTATGATTTCGTGCAAAGCCCTTCTCTTGCTTTGATCTAATATTTTAGAGGGAAGATCGGCTAACAAGCAACGTGAACTATGAACCTTGAAGCTATTATTTATGATCGATTTAGGGGATTCGACTATTACTCTTATAGCGCACCAGTGACTCTAAAGTCCGAAGCGCATTCTTGCAGCAACCGATGTGAACCTTAAATGTAGGAGTTACAGTGTGTGTGTGTGTGTTTGTATGTGCTTTTCATACAGCGAAACCACATCAGGCTATCTGGGCTAGCCGTCCCTAATTTTGCAGCGTAAGATTAGAGGGAACACAGTCAGTCATCACCACTTACCGCCAACTCTTGGGCTACTCTTTTACAACGAATACTGGGATTGACCGTCACATTATAACGCCCCTACGGCTGAAAGGGCGAGCATGTTTGGCGTGACAAGGATTTTAGTGTTGTGAATCCTAATACTTACCGATGTCCCAGTGTGAGACATTACAGTTCGGGAATCTAATCACTGGGTCACACCACGATGCATTTCGAAACTCAGTTTGTCTACATAAATGGAATTTATTGTTATTCTTCTACTGCAAAGAAGTATCGATCAATCAATTGTCTTTAATTGTTATTTTTACTTTAATTTATTTCTTGATAAATGTAAAAGATTTTTTACGTTTAACTCATAGAAATAAAAAAACAAACATTCAGAAAACCTGTAAACAATGTTTTACAGATCGTCAATGTATATTTTAAATTTGAATAGTACGTATGTTTGGGATGTTGTTCATGGCTGTCATAGCTATGCCGTGTTTTTCATTTTGAATACAAATAACATAACTGATACGTATTGGGGACGAAGGCACGTTGATGGTGAGTTGATAGATGAATAAGATTTTTTTTTTTTTTTTCTGTTTTGTTCCTTGAAGCTCCAAGGAAGCCAAAGGCGGTAATAACTGTTTGTGGTGGAGAAGAAACTGAGTTTATTAAAAGCCTAGCTGTAAAACATCAGAAGTGGGAAGTTTCTTGGTATGGGCGATTCTGTCGCTTTATGAAAAACCGACAAAGAGGTTCCGTCGTCAATATACTAATGAAACATTATCGGATGTGTCCGTTTGCACCATGTTCTTGTAATTCTATTTCTTATGAAGCTCGAGGGTCCGTGACTATAGCCGATCGCTCAACGTATGCTGCATGTTAACGTTTAGGTTACATATATATACAGTATATATTTCATTCTTCTACAGAACGTGATCGCGATAGGGCTATGTGATCGTAAAGTTTTACTTTTTCAAGAAGTGAAAAACAAAAAAGGATTTCTGTAAATAATTTAAATCCGTATCACAAATTTCGTTTCTACATATCCAGTTCTTATTTATATCTTTAGAAACTAGTATATTTCTAATTTAAAATAAGGAGTCGATGTCTTACAGAAAATTCAACATTTTTAATACACACTAAGGGGTTTTTATATGACCAGTCTTTATTTCTTTGGGTGTGTTATAGAAGATAAAAAAAGAGTCTTCCTAGATATACCTTGTCGTTATTTTTACTGACGTTTTCACATGTTTAGAAAATATTATATTTTTTTAAAAAAATAAGGAATCTTTGTGTATTCAGTACTTAGTTTTATTATTGTCTTATCGAAAAATGCATAATTTAAATATACAGAAAAAGAGTCTTTATGTATCTAATATTTATTTTGATCGATTTATTGTGAAAAATACACAACGTAATTGTAACTCTCACGAAGAAATACTTGTGTATATATTTCTTTCTATGATAATATATACCGACGGAAGTCTGTCTATGCAATCTTATTTATATCGAAGTTCATAAAAAATCCACCTTTTAGTCCACCATAAATGGTATTTTTGACAATAATGTCTCGTCTCTGTCAATATATTATAGAACACTGAACCTTTCTAATAAACACAAAGAGTTTCTGTATAAACAGTCTTTATTTCTATCGATGTCTTGTAAAAAGCTTCACCTTTTAATACATATTAAAGACTTTGTATACACAGTCTCTGTTTTTATTAATATGTTGTAAAAATTGTACCTTTCTAAAACACACAAAAGAGTGACTGAATATTCAGTTCTTATTGGTTTTTATTATTGTTTAAAAACATAATTTTTCTAGTACGCAAAACATAACTGACTTTACCCAGTTTGTAGGCTATTACACAATAAAGATATTTTGTATATCAGTTCTTTATTTTCTCAGTATTTTAAAGAATATTTGTAGTATTCTTTATCCCCATCAATATCATAAGAATACCTCTCAAGATGGATTCCTGTATGTTGTAAGAGGACCTCCCACAGAAGGTTCTGTACTTTTAGTTTATCTCCAATGGAATCTGAACATCCACCCTGATATTGTGCGTGGCGGAAGCTGGGGAGAGGATCCTGTTGGCTGAGTGGTGTCTGCGAAACTTTAACACACCTTATTGGTCTTGAATTCCTGTAAAAGGGTGGTCTTGTTGCCGATATTCTGCCAGTGTCAATCCGTTGGTCCTGTTAGACTAGGATTAAGTGGGTAATACCTACTGGGTATTATTAATGGGCTTTCTAAGGAGGTGTTGTGGACATTGTGTCTGATGCTGATTGTGTGTGAGTATAGTGTTCACAAAACCCGATGTTGCTGCAGTGTTCTTGTTCGGCACTGTCGTGCGTACACTCGTAAACCCCATGGGAGCGGGATTAGTGGGTACTGAATTTTTCTCCTTTCATTACAGATTCTTCCACATCCTCATAAATATTTAAAAAAACAAAATAACAGCTTAATGTTAAACGACAACGCCTTAAAGACTCTGAACAGCAGTTTCCATCCCATCTCTACACATTCGTATTATTTTATCATCATGCATTCTTTGTCAGACAAACCTTTACAGTAAATGTCCTCTTTTTTATTTTATTCAAAAGAGGTTAGAGGGACTTGCTGACTCTCCAAGGCGAGTCAAGAAGCTATGTTCTGAGAACATCTTGGTGGAAACATCTACCACATTGAAGGCCATTGGGAATATAGCCATTCAGATAACTCTTCATTCTACTTCGAATTCCTCACGAGGAGTTATTGTTGAGAGGGATTTCAAGAGCATTCCCGAATCGGAGATACCGTGTTTTCTCAAACCAAGAAGTTTCTGCAGTACAATGTATCTCTTTTTGTAAAGAAGAAACCATGCTTTCTGCCAATATTTTTACTTTGATGTTTATACTGCTCATCTGCCTGGGAAGGCAGGTTATCTGAGTTATAAGGCATGGCCTCAACGATCTCAGATGTTTCCAGTGTCAGTGGTTCAGACATTCGAAGGCATATTGTCGTGATTCTTTAACATGTGCTTGTTGTAAGAGAATAATCTTACTTCTGTGTTCTTTGACACAATGTGGAGGTATGGTATTTTGAGAGACCTATCATTCGTATCGGATGGATAACCATTTACCCATTTTTTTCTGAGCTTTTGATATGACAAGAGAACCCAAGTCCACATCGTTTCAAAATTTTTTTGTTCTTTTACACAGAAACTTGGAGTTTCTCAGGGCTGTGTTTTGAGTATTATACTATTTAGTATCAAGATTAAAGCTTTCACTATACACCTTTCTCCCACTGTTGCAAATGGGTTCTCTGTTGGCGACTTCTACTCTTCATGTCAGTCCTATAAGATATGAGGTTAACGTTTAGGTTGAATCCTGAAGATGACTTAGGAAGATCGAAACGCTGTTCTCTGCTTCTCAATAAAAGTGTTAATACTCCTACCAGCCGTTATGAGATACATTGTTAACTTAAATGTAGTAAAATTCATTCAAACTGAGCTTACTGTGTTAATTTGTTTTTTTTCTCATTTAACACACACAAGAGCATTGTTTTTATTGTATAGAAAATAAAATCCACTGTTCACACTTTCGACGTACTTTTGACATTATCTGATGAGCATGGTTTAACGATTTTGTGTTCTTACAGTAAATGTTTAGTGGTTTATTTTAGAGCAGAAACATCTTGTTCTATCTGTAGTGTCCACCGTGGGATTCAAATCCCGGATTATATCATTTTAAGTCCTTACAATTATAGATGTTCACCTCGGGGATACAATGTTAATGACTGTTGTGTTGAGTCTCTAATAGTAAGCTGTTAGATGATTGAGTTTATTAATCAGTTAGTTAGGTCAATGTTGCGATTATTGATCGTGTGTTTCGAAAAAATAATAAAATACTGACCGAACGCTTTGTACAGCGAGAGTATTAACAAATAAGTGAACCTATCACAGCTATTTCTGTGATTAACTAAGACCTATTGGTGAACATTAGTAACGGTAATTTACAAAACATGAAATTCAAAAAATTCTTCAACTTTGCAAATAAACCAAAATAATTCACCCAATAATAGAAAATAATACAACACTGGTGTCAGGAGTGGGTAGATTTCGGTATGAATAAAATCAAGTCAACACGGATCTGCAAGATAATGATACGTATTCAAAGCGAGATTGCAAATTTAGTGGACATGATGAAATGTTAGAAAAAGTTAGAAAGAGACAAAAGTATGAAATAAAATTAAGAGAAAAGAAATTGAAATTAAGAGAAAAATAACAAAAACAAAGCATGAGATTTATAGAAAAGTTATGAACAAAAAAGTAACTTGATTAAAGACAATATGGAGGAATTAAAAAAAAAGTATACAGCAAAAACAATTTGAAAAAGGATGTCAACGAGTTAACAGGAAGACTATAAGAACAATGACGTACAAAGAAACGTTAATCCAAGGAAAAACGTCAAGAACCAGAAAATGCAAGGTTCAAGCTACTAACATACTTCTCACTGCATCCACAGAAAAATTTGTTTTAAATACTATTAACTATGTCATATGAAAACATAACTATGTCATATTAACTATGTCATATGAAAACATTTTTTACATCTGTTTCCATTAATATTATATAAAAACGTGAAACTGTATAAGTTGTTTAATTGGTTTGGTTTGAATTTTCGTACAAAGCTGCAGAAGGGCTATCTGCGCTAGCCGTCCCTACTTTAGCAGTGTAAGGATAGAAGGAAGGCAGCTAGTCATAACCACCAACCGCCAACTCTTGGGCTACTCTTTTACCAACAAATAGTGGGATTGACCGTCACATTATAATGATCCCACGGCTGAAAGGACGATAATGTTTGGTGTGAGGGGGATTCGAACCAGCGATTTTCGGATTACGAGTCTAGTGCCTTAACCATTTGGCCATTCCAGGCCTGTATGAGTTGTATTTTTACGTTAAGGAACATCAGAAGTCACCAAGAGATAACATTTATGAATTATGATGTTCAATATTCAAGGGGCCCGGCATGGCCTAGCGCGTTAAGGCGTGCGCTTCGTAATCTGAGGGTCGCGGGTTAGCGCCCGAGTCGCGCCAAACATGTTCGCTCTCCCAGCCGTGGGGGCGTTATAATGTGACGGTTAATCCCACTATTCGTTGATAAAAGAGTAGCCCAAGAGTTGGCGGTGGGTGGTGATGACTAGCTGCCTTCCCTCTAGTCTTACACTGCTAAATTAGGGACGGCTAGCACAGATAGCCCTCGAGTAGCTTTGTGCGAAATTCCCTCGGATTACGAGTCGCACGCCTTACGCCTTTGGCCATGCCAGGCCTAGTTATAAAGAAGTTATCTACCCTCTATCAAAGATTTTCCATGTTTCGGCTATTTTATCTGAGTCAAAATATTTTTAAATATTGAATCTAAAGAGTGAATATTGGCAAGTGCAATTCTGTAAAACAAGTGAATAAAATATAGCCTATAGTATACGAAAGATATTGTGACAATTTTTAGTGTCACCATTTGGGTTATACAATTCTGTTGTTAGACTTGAATGACCAACGTAATGTGTTATCTCTGGAATCCTGGAGTGCCGTACTCAGTTACGCGGATGACATAATCACAAATGGAATAATTTTCAATAATGTTTGCGATAGGCAAGAAACAGTACTAGACTGGTTGAAGAACAAAAAGTTTAGGTTGAACCCTCAGAAATGTGAATTGTTCATCTGTAATATTATTTGTACACATAGTCAGTGAAGAGGAAGTGTCTAAAGAAAAAAACACCAAAATTTAATCTGGTCATCATTAGCTAAATAGCCACTGCTACTGTATCAGAAAATCCACGTTTTGATTGTTTTGATTTGTTTGAAGCTTAGCACAAAGCTGCGCAATAGGCTGTCTGTGCTTTACACACCACGGATATCGAAATCCGGTTTCTGGTGTTATAAGTCCGCAGACGTATCATTGTGCCACTGGGGGGCCCACGTTTTGAAGAAATACTCATAAAAATACAGATGGAGGTGTTTTGAAATGGTAGCAATGTTATCACAAGGAAAACACAACAAAGACATGTGATTATCTATTATTACAAGACAATATATTGTAAAATTTGAATATGAACTACTAATTGTTGTTTGAGACCAGAGTTATTTCTGCTATCACCTATATGGCTAATAATTTAAACTCTGCACAAATCATTCATCTCCATATTGAAGTAACAAGGTCCAAAAGGTGAGATAGAAAGGTAGCTTTAGAAATATCGTGATAATCCTAGATGGAACCATGTAAATACGCAAGCATCATAACGAAGACAGGGTATTAACAAAGAAAGTGAACACGATTGAAAGAAGAAATCGCTTTAATAAAGCACAATATAGCAGAATTTAAAGTATCAGTTCCATCGATAAATGAGAATTAATGTGATTTAATATTCAAGTGACAAATGCTCAGGTAAAAGATATGAACATGACGTCAAGTATTCAGTAGATGAGGAATGAAACAGAACAAACCCTATATCAGATAGTCGTTTTTTATATGAAAAATAGGAAAATACAAATGAACAGAATTTATGGCTAATTGGTTTTAATAGTCATAAGCAATCTATAAATTCCATAACTTTTCAATACGCTGGCAATTAACAGTTAAGAAGACAGTGGTTGGACAATAGAAATCTTTAGAGGATTTGAGTAATTAAGTTACCTGTACTGTGAATAAAACAATCCAGGAAAAAAATAACATGAGCGATCATAACAGCACTACTGTGTTGAAATTTAAGAAAGTTTTCACCAATACTTCATTCTCTACAACAGTGAAACAATGGGAATATATACATCTTCTTGGTGATGGATTATTTCACCAAAAGGCAAAAATAGAAACTCGATCAAGGAAACTCGTCACTAAGTGATCACATTGGTGCCATACATGAATTTATTTGAGTGATATGGTATGGCTAGCAACTCACACTATAAAAGAGAACAATTTCCAAAATTAAGTGGACGTTAGAAAGGACATTATGCTGTGTGAAAAGAACCAGTGATGTGAGTTATAGAATCTGGAAGGTCAGACGGTTTAAGTCTATAATAATATTTGAAAGTACATTGATTAGAGAATGATTGGCTCGTGAGCTTCGGAGAACACTTTGTTAAAGTTAAATTGACCTTTGAAAGAGCTTAAGATTCCTGTTGAGATTACTTTCAATGTATCACCAAGGCCAGTACCATCAGCCAACTCAATTGAGTGTCGAGTGTCTTCCCAAAGAGCACTTCACCAGAAATAAGTTGGCAAATTATCATAAAAGACAAAGATTATCCTATCGCCTTACCATATACTACAGAAAAGAAAGCCACCTAAACGTTTAGCAACAAGACAGCTTATGGTAATTAACTGAGTAATAAAATAATGTGTTAATTTGTTCATCGAAATCCTGGGTGTACATTATTTCTAACATTTAAATAATGATTGTGATACGTATATTTATTAAATGGTTTGTTTTGTTTGTTTGTTTTTGAATTTCGCGCAAAGCTACATGAGAGCTGTCTGCGCTAGCCATCCCTAATTTAGCATTGTAAGACTAGAGGGAAGGCAGCTAGTCATCACTATTCACCGCCAACTCTTGGGCTACTCTTTTACCAATGAATAGTGGGATTGACCGTCACATATAATGCCCCCACGGCTGAAAGTTTGGTGTGACAGGGATTTGAGCCCGCGACTCTTAACCACCTGGCCATGCCGGGCCATATTTATTAATGATAATGTTGTCAATTTTTAAGAGATGCTTTATTGTTAATATTGGAAACTTAAGTTTAACATGTTGTTGTTGCATTTTTATTAGCGGATAATTCAAGGCGTTTCCTAATTTATAAAAAGGGCAAAGTCTGAATTTCTAATATATTATTTGGTTAACTTTGCTAGTGTGTTAGTTATTTCAGTGTAGCCGTTTCTGAATGTGTATTTCTACGAATTAATAATAAATACACTTTTGGGTTTCTAGAGTGAGAGTTATGTTCAGACCTATGTGAACAGTAGCACAAATAACTTGTAGAACCTTAAACTCAAGAAATAAAACGCTTTTGTTTCATTAACTACATTGGACTTTGAATTATTTTCTTTTAGTAAGCAATCCTAAAGAACTCGTCTAACGATAGAAAATGTTACAACAACAGCAAGTCAAAGGAAACGGGGTAATTTAGGCTTACTGATAATTTTACTGAGCGAACTTTCAACATAATGAAGGTAAGAGGTCTTATTCCTTTTTTCATAGAGGAATTTTACACCTTAACAGAAAACGTTATTTGAAAATAACAAGTTATTAAACTCAAGAACTTGACGGTGTCAGGAAGTTCTCTGTTTTACCTTTGAAGCTATCACTATAAACGAATTAATTTTCTTTCTCACCCGGAGAGCAGATCCATTATAGACTTCGTCTTTCGTATGGGCAAAGTTTTGAACCCATACAAACTTGTCATTTTAGGTGACTAAACTGTTTGCAGATATTATCTAAGTTACAAACAAACAAAAACTCAGATGAAAAAATATAACTACTTGGAGTGAGGTTATACTTTATCTGTGAGTATCTTTATTTTGTTAAGAAAGTCGAAAAGTGACGAGGCATTCAAATATTACAATATTTCATTGCTTAAATTACATAACACTTTTGATACTGTAACAGTAAAAATAGAGTAAAATTGTATAGAGATATAAATGTATGAATTTAGTTTAGTATCTTCTTATTTTAGAAGTTGCTTAGTTTACCCATTAACACTTTCAAACGTAATACTTTACTTTAGCCAAGCTGAACTTCTATTACGGGGGTTTCCTTTAATAAAAACTTATTTGAGTTCTAGGAGTTAAGAAAAAAGGATTAATATAGATGAAAAATTATTAGTTCATGAGTTTATTCTCATCACGAGCTGGAGTTGAGTAAAACCATCTGGAGACCAGATGATAAAATATGTTAGTTCTGCATTTTTTTAAACAGAAGATAACAGGAAAATACAGGTAAAAACCCACTTAAAAGTGAGACGCATGCAAATAACTTAATTGATTCATATGATCTGTATCAAACAATTTGCTTAAGTACAATAAAACATTAATAAATTAGAATGGAAAATATTTTAATATCTCAAAATAATTACACTATATGGCAAAAAGTATGTAGACACCCCTTCTAATGAGTGAGTTTTTCAGCTACACCCATTGCTAACAGGTGCATAAAATCAAACACACAGCCATGCAATCTCTATAGACAAACATTGGCAGTAGAATGGGTCGTACAGAAGAGCTCAGTGACTTTGAACGAGGCACTGTCATAGAATGCCACCTTTCCAACAAGTTAGTTTGTCAAAGTTCTGCCCTGCTAGAGCTGTCCCGGTCAACTGTAAGTGCTGTTATTGTAAAGTGGAAACGTCTAGGAGCAACAACAGCTCAGCCACGAAGCGGTAGGCCACTTAAGCTTACAGAATGGGATCGCCGAGTGCTGAAGCGCATAGCGCATGAAAATCGTTTCTCCACAGTTACAACACTCACTACCGAGTTCCAAACTGCCTCTGGAAGTAACGTTGGGAGCTTCATGAAATGGGTTTCCATGGCCGAACAACCGCACACAAGCCCGAAGGTTGCCATGCGCAATGCCAAGCGTCGGTTGGAGTGGTGTATAGCACACCGCCATTGGAATCTGGAGCAGTGGAAACGCGTTCGTTGGAGTGATGAATCACACTTTACTATCTGTCAGTCTGATGGACGAATCTGGGTTTGGCGGGTGCCAGGAGAACGCTACCTACCTGAATGCATAGTGCCAACTGTAAAGTTTTATGGAGGAGGAATAATGGTCTGGGGCTGTTTTTAAAGGTTTGGGCTAGGCTCTTTAGTTCCAGTGAAGTGAAATTTTAATGCTACAGTAAGCAATGGCATTCTAAAAAGTATGTGCTTCTTACTTTGTGGCAGCAGTTTGAAAAAGGTTTCTTTTTTGTTTCAGTATGCTAATGACCCCGTGCACAAAGTGAGGTCCATAAAGACATGGCTTGTCGAGGATGGTGTGGAAAAACCTGAATGGCCTGCACAGAGCCCTGATCTCAACCCCATCGAACACCTTTAGGGTGAATTGGAACGTTGACTGCGAGCCTGGTTTTCGCCCGACATCAGTGACAAACCTCACTAATGCTTTTGTGGCTGAACAACAGCGAATCCCCTCAGCCATGTTCGAAAATGTAGAGAAAAGCCTTCCTGGAAGAGTAGAGGCTGTTATAGTAGCAAATGGGACACCAACTCCATATTAATTAATGCCCATGATTTTGGAATGAGATGTTCAACAAGCACATATGGCTGTGATGATCGGGTGTCCACATACTTTTGGTCATGTAGTGTATGCTAAATTTAGGTTTTGTGCATTCTCTGTCCGGCACCAAAAACATTAAATCGTTTGTTGAGCATCAGATAAAACCACAAGCATTCACTAAAAAAACGACAACAACGTAACATGTTTCTTACTGTCTTTTTTTACATTATACGTTTTCAAATTTACCATTGAGTTACCAGGAAGACATTAATTTAGCCAATTCTGGTGTTGAATCTCTACTATCTGTATTTTACGCAATGGAAGTAAGAAACTAGAGTTACATGTAAGATAATATGAGTGATTATTTTATATTTTATTTCGTGGAACTTTTCATGATCCACATAGATTGTAGATAAACACTTGGTTTAGATAATGTATTAATGTTGAACCAACTGACTAAAAGGTACGCCTTTAGAAATTTAAACCATGTAGTGCTTTAGGTAGGTTAATGATTGTGACATATTGGACAAGAAACCTAAATTAATTTGAGTTGAGAAATGTCGTTTCAACCTTGAAATTTTCCAAACTGATAAAAGTAATTTTATTTTAAAACTCAGGGAGTCATATTTTATGAATTGCTTCCTAAATAAAGTTTTCTGGTACTATTTTTTTTATATTTTTAACAAATGCCGAATAAGGTTTTAAACTTCTTGCGATATGTATAATTTTAAATTTCCCACCAGCGTTAACCAAGTCACATTGTTTTCCAGGCCATGAGAAAATAAAATCCATACCACTATCCAAAATTATACACAAAATAAAGTCATGACCACGCCTTTTGTGCAATATAATACCTTGTTCCTCAGTTTCATAAATCCGTTTTCTTCTCCATCCCCGACGCGCCAAACATGCTCGCCCTACCAGCCGTGGGGGCGTTATAATGTGACGGTCAATTCCACTATTCGTTGGTAAAAGAGTAGCCCAAGAGTTGGCGGTGGGTGGTGATGACTAGCTGCCTTCCCTCTAGTCTTACACTGCTAAATTAGGGACGGCTAGCACAGATAGCCCTCTAGTAGCTTTGTGCGAAATTCAAAACAAACCAAATAAACCGTTTTCTTCTCAGTTTTCGCTAGTTTGTCTTTAGAGACAGCCGAAGAAGGTTCTATGATGCCCACTTTCCAGTGTAAGGTGGCTAAAAGCGATATTTGCGTGAAGATAAACGCTTTATTTACTATTTTGAGCAAGAGGAACAGAGTCGGGCCAACCCCTTTCAAATCTACATCTTGGTGTACGAATGTTACCGAAATGTAATTTATTGTTTAGTAAAGTGAGGTTTGTTTGAGGTTAACAGTTCGAGTTCTTTATTGGGATGCATTTTATTTGTCCTAGGTTGAGGATGGGAAACTGTAACACTTCTATGTGACCCACCCTATTCCCTGAATTCTTTCTAATCAACTCGCAGCTGGGTTGTTAAATAAAAGATTTCAGGATTAACCACTATAAACATATCGCTCTACGTTTGGTTCATAGTGTAAAGATTAAAACAGTATAAATTAAAACTAATTTAAAATATATCTTTAGTGATATATGTTTAAATATTTAGGTAATATTTCTAAGTTTTCGTACGGACATGTAGTTTCATATTTTGTTAACTTTCGAGTGCGAAGGAATCATAACGGTTTATTTAGGTGAAGATTACATACGCCAACGCCTTTTAAATACAAATGGTGGTGGTGTGCTTTAGTGTTTTCTTATAACAAGGCCCGGCAAGGCCAAGCGTGTTAAGGCGTGCGACTCGTAATCTGAGGGTCGAGGGTTCGCAGCCCCGTCGCGCCAAACATGCTCGCCCTTTCAGCCGTGGGGACGTCATAATGTGACGGTCAATCCCACTATTGTTGATAAAAGAGTAGCCCAAGAGTTGGCGGTGGGTGGTGATGACTAGCTGCCTTCCCTCTAGTCTTACACTGCTAAATTAGGGACGGCTAGCACAGATAGCCCTCGAGTAGTTTTGTGCGAAATTTTAAAACAAACAAACAAATCATAGCAAAGCCACAACGGGCTATCTGCTGCGCCCACCGAGGGGAATCCAACCTCTGATTTTAGTGTTGTAAATTCGAAGACTTACCGCTGTCCCAGCGGGGTACGAATACAAATAACACAAGATTGTGCCCGACCTGATAACTTCATTTAACAGTGGCTAGTACTCGGGTAACCATACTCTGTACCATTCTCTATTACTGATTGCACCCAAAAATAGGGAGAAACTCTTATTACTTGACTCAATTTGTGTTGATCTAACGATACAGAATGTTGAAACTAATATGAAAGTGTGGGGAATGATTTCCTGGTAAGAGTTAGTTCTTTCTATTGACATACAGTCTCTTTCAAGACAGTTATGCAATAATCCGCCATAATTTATTGTCTGAACTACGTTCGAAAAGCATGATCAAGATTTCCATTTTTTTAGGTCCCCTACTGGGACAGTGGTTAGTCTACGGATTTACAACACTAAAATCATATGTTCGATTCCCCTTGGTGGATACTGCAGATAGCCCGATGTGGATTTGCTGTAAGGAAAAAAACATAACCACTTTTTTTTTTAGACAACACTCATAACATCACAATTCAGATGAATAAGAAAGTGGCATTCACTATCATAATCGTTTGGTGACGTCCGTAAAAAAATCTACTGTATAATTAAGAACAATATGTAATAATAAATACGTTTCAAATGTAATTTTTTACTTAGAAAATGTGCAAAGATGAATCTAAGAGATACTTGACAATATATAAATAGAAGTGTCAGGTTAAATAATTATGTATTTTCAATTGTGAAATAGAGAAATTCATCACATGGTAAAATTAAATCGACCAATAATTATTTCTTGTTGCAGTTTTCAGGATTTTTCAGAATCGATAAGCAATGGTTTGGACCCTTAATATTTATATGACATTTGATCTTTTGCCCTAAATTAATTTACATTTATGTATTTATTTGTAATTTCGTAATTTGTATTTTGTTAATTATAGATTTGCAGCCTATTAAGATGTATATGCTTCTGTATCTCGAAAAAAGCTTTAACTGAATGCATTTTCTTAAGTTACAGTGTTCGTGCGCATGTCCGACAGCGCGGTCATGACGCAGGATTGCCGATAACGTTTGCTGATAAACCGTATTTCACAATAATGGTTAGCTTTGCGAGTCATTTTGCCATCAGACAACGATGAGAGATGAGGTTACTTTGTTGACAGTGATGAGCCACGCTTCGCAAGCAGCGCCTTTCAAACTCAGTAGTTTACGCTCGTATAAAGAGGCGAATCAACAGTTCGAGCTCCTGAGCTCAAAGTGATTGGACAATAAATAGCACGTGCGTGTTTACTGCTAACACGTGCTAATTCGGCGTGGTGTAACTACCAGAAGTATTTCTCATTTTCCTGTGAGCGATCAAGAAAATCACAGATGGCAAGGTCGGCCTGGAAAGAAGTTTATATGTTAGGACTTTTTGTATGTTTCACGTGCTCACAAGGTGAGTCAAATTCCAAAATTTGAAATAATTAACAAAAAAAAAAAATTAAGGTATACTCTCTAACGAACATTAAGTATTACATACACAAACAACTAGCATACATGTTAAAACCTAGTTTCTTTTAAATATTTATGAGATAAATAACATCATAACATTTTTATTTCGGTTATGTGCAGGAAATAGCAAACTTATTATTACCGAACAAAATATTTTTTTTCCGAATTACTGCTGTTTAGGTTTAATTTTGTTTTCATGTAGTTATTGTCACAATTCATTAGGTAATTTTTCTTTCAGTCTATATAACTAAATTTATTTCCGTGTTCCTGTTTAATTAATTGGTGTAGGATGCTTTAAGCCAACTAAAGTTGTATATATGTCTTACAGAGTACGTGTTCAAAGATGCATTGATAAATCCACTGTTCTTTGAATATAGAAAAATTAAAACTTACCATTACTTTTGTCAGAAGTATAAGCTATGAAGAAACTATTCAGGACGATGTTCGATTACAACGTGACTGTGAAGAAAACCATACATTTAAAATTAAGATTTCATAAAACCATATGTCATAGAGTAACAAAGATTCACCAGTCATATTGAAAATGATACTTTTTAATTAGAGAAGTTTGGTTTTGGTTCAGGGCGTTTGAAAACCATACCATACAGCATGCTTAAGTGTTTTTATTGTTATTTTACTTTTGTTCTCTTCAACAGTACAAACTTGGCGATTTTAAATAAATACACGTCATTGTGTGGGACATTGACTAAAACAAGTTAAGCACCCTGCCAATGAAGACGGAAATTGCACCAAACCAACGAATTTAACACGTATGGAAAATCAACTACTAGTTGTTCTACGCACCCTTTTTTTTAAACACTTCTGAGTTAAAATTTATTTCATAAAAATGTTTTACTCATTAAACATAAAAACACATCCCAAACATTCACTTTAATTTCCGAACTAAGACATTAGTGTTTGGAAATTTTGTGAATTTTTTCTGAGCTCATAGTCTGCTAAGAGGAAATTAAAAAATAAATGTGAGCAAAATAGAAACAAATTATATATATATATATTAATGATTTATTCTCATTTTTATCAGAAATGAAATTGAAAATAGGATCTTCAAGCTGGAGGTCTAATGTATTCTTTGATTGGTCGTACCCTCTGTTGTTAACTGCAGTTTCGCCTATTCAAGGCTTAGGTCAGCAAACGAAGTGACGCTAGGCCTTCTGTATTGGTAAAGTGTATATAATACTATATGGGTTTTAAGATCGTTTTACTTCACCGTGTAGTATACCTAAATTAATTTAGGTATGCAAATAATGTTATAATATTTCATCTAATCCATGTTTCGCTATTATACAACGGCCCAACTCTTTAATGATTATTATATATATATATTTGAAAGACTTCTTTCTTACTAGAAGTTAAATTCGAAATAGAACCAATATGAACTTTGTGACTTTAATACAAGTGTATTGTTATGTTGATTTAGGCCGATCACAGTTTCTTAATTTTAGTTATCATGATGTGATTTATCTCAGCTTTGAGAAGTCATAAGTTGGTGATCTGAATATTTAATGAAAATATTTTTTCTGTTAATTTTAAATATGTAAGAAGTATGATTTGCAGGTCAACAAACTTGCAAAGTGCTTGGAACAACGTGATAGAACTTAGCTTGATGATATGTTGCTGAAAGAAAAAAATGAATGATTTTCGTGAAAGTTACAGTGCAGTCCTTATATTTTTAAAGCTTATTTTATCGTTCTGTACTTCATTTAAAATGTGATGTTTGCAGTATGATATATTGGGAATTGGTAAGCATAGTGAGACAAGATTATTTTGCACATGACAGTATAAAAGTTTCTTTTTTGTTGACAAAACCGCTGTTCGTTAGGCCTTGTTTAAATTAATTAGGCGTTATCGGCCTCTGTAACTGCTTTAACAGACAAAGAAAATCACCAAGAACAATTGCAAGCAATATATATATATAGAGAATATGAAAAAGATTACAAACTTATTACATATACTCAATGAAAACACTTTCTTATGAATTTGGCCTGGTAACAAGGAGAAGAAAGTTGTTTCTATTGTACGCTAATGAAACACGATGAAACTGCTTAAAATATTTTTTACAATCGTAACAGAGATATAGTTTAAGTTTTATGAGATAAACTCTTTATTGAAAAGTTTCATAGAGATATAAGAAGAGATAAACATAATTAACCGAAAGTCACAATAAAGATAAGCATTTTAAAATTCTTTCTAAAAAAAGATATCACATTAAAATATTTTCGACTTAAAAAAACCCAAAAAACATAGTAGTCTAATCCAGCCATTGTTACTGTTAAAGGGTGGAAGTACAAGAAATTAGTATGGGTGGCACTTGATAAATAAAATGACTAACATTTATTTTTCATTTGACATTATTCACATTTAATATTTTAGTATTTTAAAAATTATCTCGTTGACTATTTCACACAAATATAATAGTAGTATTAATGCTGTATATTCTTGACATTTCTGTATGACTAAAATATATTTCAAAACACCATACATAATTAAAACACCATTTAGAACTTGCCACTCATTTCAAGGATTATTAGTGAATCATGTCTACGGACTCTTTAACGCATTGTTAAAAACGGACTTTTATTGGTGAATCGTATATAAACTATTTAATACGATATTTAAAATTAACACTCGTATCAAAATACATACATTCACGATATATTTATCACTGAAACGATTATAAGAACTGCATAGTATTATATACAGTGTATAGAATTTATTGCAAGAAGTAACTTTGAAATTTATTTACTCGTAAATAAACCATTCAACACATTGTTTGAAACTTGCACATATAATCAGGAATACTGGTGAATCGTATATAAATTATAGAAACTGGCATTCCTAATCATAAATATTGATTAATTGTATGTAAGCTATTTAAAATTCTTTTTCGTTTATTTTTTAGGATAAACAAGCAAATGTGTTTAAAATATTTTATTCTTATGTAAAATATCCACTTCTAACATGTATATTTAATAAAAATTCATATAAACAGGGTTAGAAAAAACAAAAAGAAAGAATTATGTAAACCAGTTACTCTTCCATACATATTAACTACAATACTAGCCACTCCATGGATTTGTTTCAGGACACACACATACAGAGCATCCATAAAGAAGAATCAATGAGTAATCTTTTAATTTTGCTGTGCTTGTGAAAGGAATTTCTATATTTTACCTTTTGTTCTTCTGTAAAGTATCGTGATCTCAGAAGAATAATGAAACATTAATTTGATTAATATATGTGATGAATTTACTGTTATATACCTATTTCAATATTGATGTTTGTTTAAGTTAAATTTACATTTGGAACTTTTTGTGTCTTTCTAATCAAACATAAAGCTATGTAATGTTACATGTGCTTTGCTCACGATCGGTATTAAAACCTTAATTCTATGGTTGTATGTCTGTAGACATATCACTGTGTCACTGGAGGGGCATTTGGAAATATACATGAATTATATTGTTAAATCTGTATAGCGAAGTTCCTGCTTATCCACTAAGACTGTAGAAAGTTCTCGAGTGCAAGAATCAACAATAAATGTGTGTATGTAAGTTCTGGTTCCCCAGTGCACAACGGTACGTCTGCGGACTCACACTGCTAGAAACTGGGTTTAAATACCCGTGATTGGCAGAGCACAAATAGCCCAATTGTGTAGCTTGGTGCTTAATTCTGAACAAATGAAAAACACAAACAAAAGCTCTGGTGTATTGTCTATATTGTTATGGAAGCTGAAATTTCTAGAAATTCTTCTCACACCTATAAATATAAACAACGCTACGCGCAATGAGACAGTATATATTATTGGTTCGTTATAGTTATGGTGCTATAAACTTTGGAAGCTATAACTGTGATTGATTTAATGCTTATTAATTGGGAACTTTCAATATTTGACCAGGAACCTTTATAGATTTCGAACATTACAACCCATTTAACTTCAGTGGATTAACTTTAGATATCAGTAATTTTACGAAAACATTACATAATTTTAGTAGTGGAATAACTCCGCTTGTGATTAGTTATCTCCCTGTTTAGTGACTTGTATCTACATCAACTCAACCTTTATTCGTTCATTGTGAATTTTCGATAAAATATCAAATAAGTTTTAGTCCAGGGAGAAGAGTCAGTATTGTTTCTAAGTTTGTAAAAGTTTCGTACATAGATTATTATTTGTAATAACAGTTATTGTACATTATGTTATTGTTTATTATTAATTGGATACATATCAACATTTATTTCACTTCTAAATATAATTACAATTTAACTCAATTTTAGTTAATTCAAAATTATAATTCTTATCGTAAACAACAATTTTGGGGCACGTGTTTCAGATCCGAATCAGACACAAAAGTCTATCTAAATCTAATTTCAAATCATATTTCAGTTTATATTTACCAACAAGAATTCTTCATGTGTGATTATCAAAGTTGTCTGAGCCATCCTTCCTCGAACAACTAGAAAGATAAAACAAAAATGAATTATTCGAAACTGTCCACATTTTAGAATTATAGGTTAGAAAAAAGGAAATAAAAAAGTGTATTGTTAAAAAAATTGTCGATGATCATTTGTTGTCTGAGGAAGCATTAGAGGAACACTCTGGTGTCCCTAGTGGATGTTGAGGAATACTCTGGTGTCCCTAGTGGATGTTGAGGAATACTATGGTGTCCCTAGTGGGTATTGAGGAATACTCTGGTGTCCCTTGTGGGTGTTGAGGAATACTCTGGTGTCCATAATGGGTGTTGAGGAATTCTCTGGTGTCCCTAGTGGATGTTGAGGAATACTCTGGTGTCCCTAGTGGATGTTGAGGAATACTATGGTGTCCCTAGTGGATGTTGAGGAATACTATGGTGTCCCTAGTGGGTGTTGAGAAATACTCTGGTGTCCCTAGTGGATGTTGAGGAATACTCTGTTGTCCTTAGTGGATGTTGAGGAATACTCTGGTGTCCCTAGTGGATGTTGAGGAATACTCTGGTGTCCCTAGTGGATGTTGAGGAATACTCTGGTGTCCCTAGTGGGTATTGAGGAATACTCTGGTGTCCCTAGTGGGTGTTGAGGAATACTCTGGTGTCCATAATGGGTGTTGAGGAATTCTCTGGTGTCCCTAATGGGTGTTGAGGAATACTCTGGTGTCCCTACTGGGTGTTCAGGATTATGCGATAAAGTTAAGTTAGAGATCCAATTAAAATACAAACAAATCGAGCTTGAAAAAGCTCTTATCGAAGCCAAGAAAGAAGGAGTCTGTACTGACGCCAAAAAAGAATTAGCTGTTATGGAGTGTGTGTGTGTGTGTTTTCTTATAGCAAAGCCAAAATCGGGCTATTTGCTGAGTGCATCGAAACTTTTATCGAAACCGAAAGAGATCACAAATATCTCACAGTTAAAACAACTATCCTTGAACCAAAAAGAAATTAATTAGAAAGAAATGAAATTTAGACTAAACTCAGATTAACCAAGGCAAAATGACAGTTTGAACTTAATTGATGTCCTAAAGCATCATTATTCAATGAAAACGTAGAAGGTGATAAATATTTCCAACATGGAAATATTTGAGCTGTTAAAGCACATGAAGCTTATACATATCTTTCTACAAGATTCTTGATGACGAGAAACACATGAAATAAAAATGTATCTTGGAACGGTTGGTATAGGTATTAACACTTTTACTGATAAGGAAAGAACAGTGTTTCGACCTTCCTAGGTCATCTTCAGGTTAGCTAAGAAATTTTGAAGTGACAGTTGCCGAACAAGTGAATATAACAAATACATTAAAAACTATTTGCGTGAGTGCTATAATTCGCCTGCTAATTTAAACACTCCTCTTAACATTACATTTCCCATGTATCTCAGAACGGTTGGTATAGGTATTAACACTTTTACTGATAAGTAGAGAACAACATCTATATACATCTGTAGAAGATTGTTTGAATTACGATAAGGTTAAAGTAGCTATCCTCAAAGTATATGAATCAGTATTGGAGGCTTGTTGTCAAATGTTTAGAAGTTATTGCAAGCAAGATAATGAAACTTATATGGAATTTGCTCACGAAAGAAAAGGTTAATTTTATGCATACTGACAAAAGTTTCAACAAACTAAGATGATTATGCCTAATCGAGAAGTTTAAACATTGTGCAGGTGATGACCTGAAAACTACTTGTATGAACAAAAAGTTGAAATACTACAGGAAGCAACTTTAACACATAAATCCACTTTTCATAACGAGGAATTCATGCCATTTCAGCAAAACATGTATCTTTTCAATTCTCTAAAGTTGAAGACTCTTCTAAACAATCCAGCTCCTCTAATTTAAAATCTTTTGATAGTAAGGATAGGCCTCTATCGAAACCATCAAAGCCTGTCTGCCATTTATCGTATAAAACCTGATCATGTTATATCTGACTGTTGATGTTTGAAAAAGAAAATAAAAAAGAGTTACACTAAGTTCATGTGTGTCTACATATGGACTCAGTTTCATCAGAACATCCGATGTCGTTGATTCGGCCAGTGATATAAAGGCTGATGTAGTCAGAGAGGAATTTATACTTTTTGTGTCTGTCGCTTCTGTGTACTTGACAAATGAAGCTGTCAATGCCATACCCATTTGTATTCTATTAGATACTGGGATAACTAAATTATTGCTATATTACCTTTGTATTCGAGTTTTGCCACTGGCGAGTAGGTTATTGCTCAGGGTATTGAGGGTGGCTTTGTTAATATTCTTCTTAATAACATTTATTTAGCATCAGACATTGTTGTGGTCGGAATAAGATCTTCTCTACCTAATTAGGATGTATCATTATTGTTGGGAAACGATATTGATGGGAAAAACGTTGTTGCCAAACCGAGAATGGTTAGTGAGCCAATCACGGATTGATTTAAGGATAAAGTTGTCATTGAGGAGAATGACGATGTGTTTCCTCATATGCTGTGACTTGAGTTCGGGCTAAACAATTGAGTGAAAAATAAGTGATAGACATGCATTCAGAAAATGATATTATAGATTAATCTCAAACATTTTGGGATTTAAGAGGAATCTTGTAGATGATCGTCATATTGACAGATCCTTGGTGAGTAACAATAATGGACATGAGGGATCTGGTTCACGTGTTGAAATCCTGTTTGCTAAAAGTAAACTGACTGCTGAGCATGAAACAAATTCACAGGTCTCTTCACTATTTAACTACACCCTCCCAAAAGATGAACTGGAGAAAATTCTAAATGGCTATTTTCCAAAAATGGTGTGCTAATGAGGAAAGGATATCTGCAAGCTTCAGAGGAATGATACGTAGTTTGCCAGATAGTTGTTTCCAAAGTATATCATTCTGAGATATTGACAATTACTCTTGAATTCCCCATCTATAGTCATTTAGGTTTCAATAAGATATGCAACATGAAACATTTTTTTTTTGCCAAATAGTAGGCAAGATGTTTCTCAGTTTGGTAAAACTTGTCATACATCTAAGATGATCGGAAAACTTAACCAAAAAAATTCTGTTTCGCTTTTGAAACCTATCCAATTTTTCTAAGAACGCTTCAGTCGAGTGATTGTTGTTTGTATTAGACCATTACCCAAAATTCGATCAGGGAACCGGAACTTATTAACTATCTTCTGCGCATCTACTCGACTCCCTCAATCTATCCCTTTAAGAAACACTTCAGCTCAAAAAATTCGAAGGCTTTGATTAATTTCTTTATTTTTGTTAGCTTTCTCAAAGATATTCAGTCTGATCAGGGATCAGATTTTACGTTGAGGTTGTTTCAAGAAGTTTATAAACTCATTGCTAAACAGATCAAATCCAGTGTGTTTTACCCAGAATATCAAGGTGCTCTCCTATAGGTTTCATACTACCTTAAAAAATGAAACGTGGACTTACTGTGTCAATAACAAGAAGGACTAGAATGAAGAAGTTAGTCTATTATTATTTGCTTTTCGTGAGTCGATTTAGGGGTCGTTAGGATTTAACCCATTTGAACTCGTATTTGGCTATTCAGTGTGTGATATTCTGAAGTTGCTGAAAGAACAATGATTGAAAGATAACCTGAAGGAAATGCTCTTATTGGATTATGTTTCCAAGTTTCGGTCCAGGCACCTTTAAATTTAAAAATATTGGAAATGAATGCAACACCGAATTGAGTAACTCTGACATCGTTTCCTGTCTTGATTCGAAATTCAGTCGCTTGCTACCTGAACAGAAAAATAAATTTGCTAGTTTATTGAATGGATATGACTATTTCCGGATGTTCCTAATCAAATCGACATTGTTGTTCATGATGTTCATGCAGGTGATACTTCTTGTGTTTAACAACTTCCTTATCATGTGAATCTAATTAAAGCCTATAAAATGCATAATTAAATGTCTTATATGCTAGAAAACGTTGTTATAAAGTCTAGTAAGAGTGATTGGTTTTATCGTTGTGCACTGGTTCCTAACTCTGGTGGTTCGGTTAGATTTTGTACCGATTTTCTCAAAATAAATACATTGACAAAAATAGATTGCTGTATTACTCCAAGAATGGAGGATTGTGTTGATAAAATTGGAAAAGCCAAATATATATCACAAAGTGTGACCTGGGTTGTTTCTATAACTGACAGGAAAAAGAAATCCCTGCATTTGTTACTCATGATAGTTTGTTTTATTTGTTTATTTGTGGTTATGCACAAAGCCGCACAATGGGCTATCTGCGGTCTGCCTACCACGGGTATCAAAACCCGGTTTCTAGTCCGAAGACTCGCCAATATGCCACCGTGGTATACTCTTGATGGTTTATACTAGTACAATGTAATGCGTTTTACGATGAAAATTCCACAAGCAAATTTTCAGCGAATTGTGTATTAGTATCTCAACAATCTGTCAAACGTTGGAATTTACGTTGATGATATTGTGATTTCCAGTGACACCTGGAAAGAACACTTCTGCGGATTACGTGATGTTTTTTGACAAGCTCAAGAAAACCACTCGCAAAAAGTGACTTTTGTAGAGTCAAAATTGTTTAATTAGGTCATGTTGTGGACCACGGCCTAGTTTTTGATTTTATTGTTTTGAATTAAGCACAATGCTACACAATGAACTATCTGTTCTCTGCCCACCACGGGTATCAAAACCCGGTTTTTAGCGTTGTAAGTCTGCGGACATACCGCTGTGTCATTGGAGTACAAGTTTCTTAAACTCAAGCCGAAGTTTATTGTAATATAAATCATCCAACTCTTGCCAACAAAAAAGAGTTTCATGAGATTTTTGGAACTGGCTGGTTATTACCTGAAGTTTTGTAAACGCATTGCTGATGTCACTGTACCGTTAACAAACCTATTGAAGAAAATAAAAAGTTCAAGTGGTCTAAAACATTTAAATATGCTTTTTAAAAGGTCAAATTTTTATTGTGCACTTACAGTGTATCGATGATACCTGACTTTGATAAGCCTTTTGCATTAGCTGTTGATGTCAAGTGCTAGTACTGTTCTATTAAAACAAGATAACAAAGGTATTGAACACCCTGTTTGTTATTTTTCTCAAACGTTTAATTGCCACCGAAAGAATTATTCTACTGTGTTAAAAAACAACAACATTGACTCTAGTGTTAGCTTTAGAACATGTTCATGTGTATGTATCCGCATTGTAACAACCTGATGTCATTTAAACTGACACTGCCGTTGACAATTTTTAATCCGAATGAAGGGCAAAAACAGAGACTGTTAAACTTGAGTTTATCATTAAAAGAGTATGATTTGAAGATAGTCCTTGTCAAAGAGGTTGATAACATCTGTCCTGACGCACTTTCACGAGCTATCTAATTTTATAATCATAAGGTTTTCTATATTGTTGTCAATGTATATGTATGTTTTTTAAAATCCATTTAAGGTAACTTTTAATTCTATAATGAGGGAGAAGTGATGGATTTACTATCTTAAAGATATATTTATATCAATGCTTGTTTAAGTTAAATTTATATTTAGAAATATACATAACTTCTACTGTTAAATCTGTATTACGAAATTCCCGACTATCCACTAAAATTGTATAAAATTCTCGAGCATAAGAATAAACGATGTACTATATATGTATGTGAATACTATTGTATCGTCTATGTTCTTGTGCAAGCTGAAATTTCTAAAACCTTTCCTCACGCCTACAAATATAACCAATGTAATGCGCTAGGAGGCAGAAAATATTATAGGTTTTCTGTATTTTATAACCTTAGAATCTGTAATGGTGATTGACATAACGCTTATTAATCGGAACTTCAACTATTTGACCAGGAACGTTTGTAGATTTTGAACATTACAAACCATTTAACTTCAGCGGATTTACATCTGGCATCAATAGTTTTACGAAAACATTACATAACTTCAGTGGTGAAATAACACGGCGTGTGACCAGGGAAGGAAGAACACAGAACTAGCTAGCTCTCTGTTAAGTGAATTATATCTACATCAACTCATAATTAATTAATTCATATTGAATCCTCGTTAAAGTATCAAAAAATATCAGTCCAGATAGAAGACTCAATATTGTTTGTAAGTTTGTAAAAATTTGTATACAGATCATTATTTCTAATAACCGTTATAAAGTAAAATATATTTGTATGAAAAAAAAACAAATTCTGTGAATCACTCTTGTTGGGAAGTATAATTTATATATATAAATTCGATACCTACCGACACTCCTTTAACTTCTAAACCTAAATTAAAATTTAACCCAGTTTCAGGCTATTCGAAATCATAATACAGTAAATTTGTCGAAATTCTATCTCCTTTGGCAAATGAAAAATAAATTGAATCAATTGCTGTTATGTTTATGAGTTTACTTTTGGATTTATGAATTTGAACATTGCAGCGTTTAGATCCTGTACTGATACTTCAGATCACTCATTTTTTTAGTCTTTAATAAAATCATATCTGGAAGATAGTTGAACATAAAAACACAAAAAAAACAGCGAGCTAAGACAATATAAAAGAATGTTTGTATTTTGTTAGTTACACAGATAATTCTCTGAACTGCAGGTACCAAAATCCCATTTTTAGTTATAAGTCTTCTGATTTTAGAAAATAACTAATACAAATACCATGTCCTTATTACAAGAATGTGAAATCGTTCTGTAGAAAACAAATAAAGAATGTAAACACATTTTTTGTTGACGTGAAAGTTTTTCCTTAGAAAAAACAACACAATGATGTAATAGTTGATCTCTTTCGCACATTTTTCATAGACGTTGTACAACTTGCGAAATTTGACCTTTAACATTGTTTTCCCTGAAAATATAGAATAATCACTTACAAAATAATAATAACATATATATTTTTTCTTTGGAAACGATAGCCATACACTCCTGTTAGTACAGTTGTAAGTCTACGGATTTACAACGCTGAAATCAGGGGTTCGATTCTCGGTAGGCTAAGCAGATAACCTCCGGTTACTTTGCTATAAGAAAAACACACACAATAGTGATGGAGGAACAGTCACAAAGTTTTGCAAACAAAAAGTCTTAGTTGTTAATAAGTAAAGAGAGCGAACATTTAAGATAAATTTACTAATTAAACACTTTAGTTTCTTGAAGTTAAACATTTATAAGTAAGAAGAAAAGTACAAAAAGAAAGAACAACTGAGTAATGAACTATAGCAGTTTGCAGGATATCTGTGAGTCAAAATTACTTGGTTAAGGTAATTCAAGATATTTTGATTTAGTCAACCAACTTAGCAGTAAGAGAGAGTAAATATTAAGTTAAAATAACTTAAGATTTAATGCCTAATCTACAATGGGCACTATAGTGGATTAAAGAAAAGTGAAAATAAGTTTGAAAAGGAAATACAAACCATTTTGACGAGATCTGTTTGTAAGAAAATATTGTAAGGGGTATAGATGTGGTTTTGCAATGAAGATGTCTGAGGAAGTAAATCATTTAATTAGTATGTAGATGCCTTAGTTCTTAAATTGAAAAATATATTTAGATTTAATTTAAAGAGCTTAAAGGTTTTCAGCTGAAATAATGTTTAGGGGAAATTGGTCAAATTATTCATTTCCTTTGTTCGATTACTTCACTACCGGTTGATTATTGACAGATTCATCTTGCTCATCGCAGGACAAAGTTACTTTAGCGAAAGGAACATGGGGTGAAAATTAACATTGTTAGTACTGAAAGCAAAAGTTGAGGATATATCACAACCATTTGACTGCTGTTTATTGTTGAAAAGAGAAGTGCCTATAAGAAAACAATTATCAACAGCACTTCAATTATATTTGTAAAGCCACTGAAATACCTGAAACAATTATTACATTTGTTGGAAAAATTATATTTTAATGCTTTGTGTTTTTGTGTGTGTTCGTTTGTATTTGTTAGAGAAACAGAGTCAAGTTAAGCATTAGGAAAATTAAGTAGTACAAAACTTTTATCGACACTGTCGAAAAAAAATGCATATAATTAAACCATGGAAAACAGGTTTAAAGTTTAAGGTTTGGCTATAATGAGTAGCTGCAGTCAACAAGAATGCCAAATAAATTAGGGCTATTTTGATTAAGAAAAGTTTATACTGTGTAGGTAAAAGCTAGCAGAATGAGGATTTAACGTAACAAAAATTAAATAGTCTACGTAACTCTCGTGCTCAGAAAATACGTAACAAAGATAAACAGAACGAATTCTATGTGAAGAATAATAAATATTTCTGCAAATGGTTTTGAAATAACAGGACAAACACGCGTTTATAACAACGAGTGTGTTTGTATGTATGTTGGAAGGGCTAGATAATTTTTCAAGGTTGACGAAATTCAGAGCAGCTCTCAGAAAATTGAACTCAGATGAAATTAGGGACACATTCTATAAGAATGATATTGATCAATCATCATTGTTCTCGTATTTAGAAAATAAAAAATAATGTTATTTAATACACTTATTATGAATTTACAGTGAATACGGGTGGAAATAAGCTGTTTCTGTGTAAGGCGACGAAAATAAAATCGAATAAGGGATGCTAAAGGGGACCTATGCATTTTTTTTTACGCAGTGTAGGTCGACTTATTAAACGTTTACTTGACTTAGCAATAACTGCTAATTGAGTTAGCTAATTTTGTGAGTTAACTACATAAGATGCTGAAAATGGTTGACTTACAACTAACAATATTAAGAATTTCAGTGGAAATTCAGTTAGTTTGTATTTTACCAGTATTATAAAATAACTTGTGGACAACAAGAGACTATTTTTAAGGTAATTATACCTTTATTCTCGAGGATGAAGGAATTTTAAAAATTAAAATTTACCCTTTACCTTTTTGGGAAATTATCGATTCCTTTTGTAAAACTCATGTTAATTGTTCACTATTCATTCCATAACCTACCTTTTATATAAATAAAAGTGTCTTACGTACGCCATAACTAGTGTTTCCAAATATTAGGCTTGTGTCTTCTCGTTCTCTTGTTTCTTGAATACAGCACAAAATAACCAACAAAACATATTTGCTCACTAAACCTCTAACGAAATAAACATAAATAAAATACATTTGTTGAACAACCTGAACTTTATGTTACAGTGTCATTCTCGTATAGCTCAGAGAGAAGCTTGAGGACTTATAACATTAAAAATGAGGATTCAGTAGTGAGCAATGAGCTTAAAAGTAAAAAGAAATAATAAAACAATTACATTAGGTTTCTTACAGTTTAGCTTATTTGCTGTAAAATATTTTCTGTTTTAATAACAACAGCAAGTTTTTTAGCCAGTTGTGGATTTAGTTCGTTTTGTAGAAGGCTTTTTAAACATTTCTAGCGAAAGTCAGTTTCATCATCAGTATTTTATACGACAGTGGAGTTTATTCCCTGGTACATAAAAGCATTATCGTAAACATGAGTTGTCTACACTGGAAATGACAGTGTGGATCTTATCGACTTCGTGATTTATGTTATATAACACAGTGTAAACATTCTGACAGCATAATTCTATTGTAGTGGAACGTACGCTTTGCTTAATTACTACATCTAGGCCATCACCTAATAGCACAATTACATTTATCAAATAAGTTAACACTATAGAAGAAACCGTGCACACTAACTGCCCACCTAAGCAGGATCTTTTTCATGGAAATTGAACACATGTTTTGCAAATAACATTTATTTGTAAGAATAGGTTCTCTGTGGTAAAATCAGGTTTTGATATATGTATTGGTCACAGCACAGGTTACCCATTATGTACTTTGTGCTTACCAACAAATAATAAAAACTGTCATAAAGTATACAGGAATCGAATATGTAAATACTCTCTTCAGGCTAGCTTCAATCACAAAGGAAAATATTGGTATAATTTTCAACCTAGCATCAAGAACAACAGAAAACACTTTTCGTACTTATTTCTTTATACTAATCTCTTCTGATTGCATCCATCCAAATGAACACACTACTAGTATATTACTATATCCATCCAAATGAACACACTACTAGTATTATATCCATCCAAATGAACACACTACTAGTATATTACTATATCCAATCAAATGGAACACATTATTTTTATCCAAATTTGCACCTACCCCAACAGAACACATTTCCAACCTCTGCAGATTTGCATCCAATCGAATTAGACACATTAATAACCTCTTCAGATCTGCATCAAATCCAGTTTAACACATTACTAGTCTTGTATCCAATCTAATTAGACACATTAATAACCTCTTCAGATCTGCATCAAATCCAGTTTAACACATTACTAGTCCTGTATCCAATCCATTCCAGTTTAACACATCACTAGTCTTGTATTAATCTCTTCAGATCCATGCATCTGTCTCCAATCTAATTAACACACTACTGCATCGAATCCAGTTTAACACATTACTAGTCCTGTATCCAATCCATTGGAATACGTTATTAATCTCTTCAGACATACATCCAATCCATTTGAACACACTACTAATCTCTTCAGACATACATCCAATCCATTTGAACACACTACTAATCTCTTCAGACATACATCCAATCCATTTGAACACTCTACTAATCTCTTCTTACTTACATCCAATCCATTTGAACACACTACTAATCTCTTCAGACATACATCCAATCCATTTGAACACTCTACTAATCTCTTCTTACTTACATCCAATCCATTTGAACACACTACTAATCTCTTCAGACATACATCCAATCCATTTGAACACTCTACTAATCTCTTCTTACTTACATCCAATCCATTTGAACACACTACTAATCTCTTCAGACATACATCCAATCCATTTGAACACTCTATTAATCTCTTCTTACTTACATCCAATTCAATTGATCGCACTACTAATTTCTTCATTAATAATAACGATAGGCCTGTATATCACATTGTAATAAATTGCCACTGTGTTCAGGCAGGACGCGCCACAATGGAACAACTGTGAAACTACCAGATTAACAACTATTACTGGCAGTGTAATGTTTTTTAATATCATAGGTTCTCACTTACTTTTTTTTCACTAATGTATACATTTCTTTTAACATAATTACTTGATTATGTATCACTGATGACTACAACTTAACGACTTTTTTATTTTAAATTATATCTCTCGTAAACAGCAATTTAATATATGTACTTGTGTTAATGTAAGGTGACTAATGTTTAATACCTTTTCAGTTTATCGTTTTATATGTTAATGTTTCATCAGATTGCGTGAACTATCTTGCAACAGTAAATTACCCTGTTCTTTGTTCATTTTTCACTGTTTTTCTTGTTACGGAATTTCAACTATCTTCTGTCTTCATTATTCCATATCATTTCGCTTGGTAATAAGATATTCTACACTATTGTTGATAAAACGATAGACTTTGTTTCATAATACATCACAAATGCTTACATTAAAAGGGTGAACTATTTGAAGAACAAATGAAAGAAAGAGCACGATTAGGAAGAGTTAGAATTATATAGGTTTATTCAAAGAGTCAAACATGATACACACATTTATTACTATTATTTTTTTGAATGTCTTTGCCTGCAGTTTACACTTTAATGTGTAGATATTTTCATTGTAAGCTTACCACTAATAATTTTCATTACATTTGATTAAATGGCTTTAGTGTTTGTTTTGTGAGGGAAATGTAATGAACATTTATGTGGAAAAGCTTACAGTGAAGATATCTACACTATGGAAATAACTTTAAAACGATTACTCTCTGTTTGTTTCTTAGATTCATAGAGAATAAATATATAGAGCTTCCTTGAAACATTATTTTTTTCCTCTTTCCACGTGACTTAGACACCGTTTGAGACATAATATTTGGCTTATTTTGCGTCAGTTGGAAGTGTATTAGGATACTAATATATTTATGGGTTTATTATACTTGCATAATGCATGCCTATTAATGTTCGAATACGACATATGTCTCAAATTTGCGTGGTGTTGTATCCGTGTCCTTATAGTGCTTGAGGTAAAGGCTATATATGACACCTACATTAATATACCATTTTTCATCCTTTATGAAGAGTCCTTCGAGCTTTATATCTTAATATACAAAGAGACTTAAACACACATTTTAATTCTACCTGCGAATAATTTCGACGGGTTATTTTTCTTAAGTGATTTTTTAATCCCTATTGTCTGTTTCCCATAATATGGTAAAACAAAAGTATATTTTATTTAGTTACTTCCTGTTTGAATGAAGTTGAAAAGACCCTCATATTTAGATTTTCTTCAATAACTTTAGACATAATATTGTTTGAAGAAGCATTTTTATTCGGGATTTCTTAACATTTTCTCTCTCTTTGTACAATATAATTCCTATTCGCTGGTTAATTCATATGCTTGACGAATCAGTACTTTTATGAAGGAGCTTTCTTAATAGGTTATAGTATAAAAGATTTAAAATTAATATAAACATTTTGTGTGTGCCACGAGTGATAATAAATAGGAATCAATTATAAAATAAAGTCTATTAATTAATATACTCAAACAGAGTTCGAATGAACAAAATAGTACAATTCACTTCTTTTGGAAGTTACGAGAGCCGTCGTTTTGCAATACTAATTTTTTTATAGCTTGCTTAGATGATTCTCAAACTAAAGGAATTTCTAGTAAATTAAACGTTAAATCGGGTCGGACATGTTTTTATAAACTGTTATTTTTATAGAATTTTAAAAAGCAGAGGATTAAAGAGTGTAAAAGTACTTTATTATTCATCTGAAATAATATACTGTTCAAAAAATTAAAGGAACAAGTACATATTTCAGTATATGTTTGTCATAACTAAATTTATGCATGAAAAACATATCCGTTCGTCTACAATTGTATGTTTTAAACTTGCGAGTGAAGTTTGAAGCAACTCAAACGAAACTCACCCCACTCAAGGATAATACAACTCAAGGCACCCTATATAAGGTTGTTAAGTGAAACTATGCTGTCCTGATTAATTCTCGAAACAAATACCAACATGGATCTTTTGCGACTCGTTTTGTCAGTGTGCACCTTTATCTTGTACACCCAAGCAGTCAGGCGCCATCTGACAGAGAACGAGGTGGCCAGGACGATCCAGATGCTGGAGGATGGCTAGACCCAAAGGAGGGTGGCACAGCGCGTCGGTGTGTCAACAAGCGTCATCAATCGACTTTGAAGACACTACCAGGAGACGAAATCTTATGATAGGAGACCAGGTCAAGGCCGTCATTGCTTCTCAACAGCCAGAGAGGACTGATACATTATGACTACCGCTATGCTGGACAGGTTAGCTACGGCTCGGTCACTACGAAATGACCTTCAGCATTCCACTGAAACCCGTGTGTCGACCCAAATAGTTCGCAATCGTCTGCGTGAAGAAGGACGCCTTAGGGCCAGACAGTCTGCAATAGGCGTTATTCTGAAAGCCTGTAACCGTGCAGCCAGATTGGAGTTTGCTTATCAGCATCTGGACTGGGAACTTCGTCAATGGGCCACCGTGCTGTGGACAGATGAGAGCAGGTTCACAGTGTCTCGTGATGATGGACATGTGAGTGTATGGAGACTCCGAGTAGATCAATTTTCTACCTGTAACATTGTGTAAGTCGACGCTTATGGAGGAGGTTCTGTAATGGTCTGGGCAGGCACATGCTTGGGTGGCCGCACGGACTTACTCATACTCGACAAGGGTGCTTTGAACGCACGACGATATAGAGACGAAATTACGAAACCCATTGTGAGGTGTTTTTGCCGGTGCTGTCGACGATGGGTTCGTTTTCATGCAGGTTAACGTGCGAGCCCACGTCGCCAGACTGAATATGGACTTCCTTGACGAGGAAGGAATGGAGACGTTTGAGTGGCCCGTCAGATCTCCAGATTTAAATCCGATTGAACATTATTGGGAGTTGTTGTCGAGGCGTGTTAGTGAACGCCAGCACCCTGCTCAGAATGTACAGGAACTCCGACAAGCCCTGGTAAACGAGTGGGCTGCCATACCCAAAGATAACATCGACAGACTTACTCGAAGTGTGTCACATCCAGTGGAGGTCACACTAGATACTGAATGTTTCAAACATTTCTCGAATAAACGCTTGTTTGTTTGTTTGTTTTGGAATTTCACACAAAGCTACTAGTGGTTCCTTGTTATCCATATTTTGTGTTATTCTTATAATCTATCAAAATATCCTAAGCCGTCCTATCAACATTTGTCTTTACAGCCTCTCACCCAACTTAACTCCTAAACCATCCTATTATAACATATAGCTTATCAGCAGTCTCCTAAACCATCTTAAGTCATCTTAAGAGACTTGCCATATTAATCAGTTGACAAAGTAATAGAACTTTGTTTGTTTTGAATTTCTCGCAAAGCCATACGAGAGCTATCTGCGCTAGCCGTCCCTAATTTAGCAGTGTAAGACTAGAGGGAAGGCAGCTAGTCATCACCACCCACCGCCAACTCTTGGGCTATTCTTTTACCAACGAATAGTGGGATTGACCGTCACTTTATACGCCCCCACCGCTGGGAGGGCGAGCATGTTTAGCGCGACGCGGGCGCGAACCCGCGACCCTCGGATTACGAGTCGCACGCCTTACGCGCTTGGTCATGCCAGGCCCCTCGAATAAACGCATGCAAACTGTTCTTTCATAAAATTATTTCTCCGTGTTTTACCGTTCATCACACATTAAAAATGGATACAAATGGAACTGAAATGAGGCAAATTACCTAAAAAAATAAAATATTATCACATTTGAAACACTGAGATAAATTATATAAGAAAACGTACTTGCTCCTTTAATTTTTTTAGCAGTATAAAATTAAATTTTTAAACTAATTAAATTAACAACAGAAAGAAAGTATAGCATTCAGTACTATAATGATCAGAAACGAGTCAAACACGTATATGACTTTCTCAGATCAAGCTGTGAGGGACGTGTTACTATAGTCGTCGTATGTTGAGTTATTTGTACAAACGTAGAATTGTAAAAGCTTATTTTCACTTTCCTTTAATTAACATTCATGCTAGTCTATATCTTTCAAGATTTCAGAGCTCTGTACCATGTCTGTGTCAAGTTTATAGTGGTCTGTACAATGTCTTGACTACTTAGTTATTCCAAACCAGATTTTATTGTTTCATTTGAGACCGGAAAACAAAGCTCGCTATGGAAATGAAACGATTTTAATGAACGCTAGCAAGTGCTTTTCAAAATTGGTCGAACTAATGATTACAACTGTAGTAACTTTTCCTAGAAGAATACCAACATGAAGTCAGATAACTAGACAATATAGTTCATGTTTATTTATTACAATAGAGGCTTTCAAAATAAAGCCATATTAAATTATCATTATTAAACTACTAAAGTTCACCTTTTCTGTAGGAAACATTTTAATATTTTTGTTTCCACTCCTGTTACTTCGTGTTTACATGTAAACAGGGATAACTGCTTCTTCTAAAGCTGCTTTTAGATCACGAAAGACTAGCAATAGTTGGAAAATTTATTGTTATAGCCTTAAAACTAAACAAATTAGTACATCTTACGTGTTTCCGGTGATACAGTGGTAATTCTACAGAGTTACACGACTGAGATTTTGAGGTTCCATTCTTCGTTGTGGACAAGACAGATCGTTTACTGCAGGTTATTTTTAAATAAAAAAACACACCTAAAATTACACAGGGTTTCACGTATATAAAGGAGACCTGTGGTAGTTGGAGTGTTATTTATTTATTACAGTCTTAAAGTAAACTAAATTCCGCATCTAAGGTTATATAAAACTTCGTTCAGATCAAGGAGAACTGGCGATAATTGGAATATTTCTTGATACAGCATTAAATTAGCCAGATTTGGCACCTAAACTTACACAGAACTTATTTCAGATCAAGTAGGACTGAATGGCAATATATTTGTTATTGTTATTTTGAATTTCGTGCAAAGCTGTTCGAGGGCTATCTGCGCTAGCCGTCCCTAATTTAGCAGTGTAAGACTAGAGGGAAGACAGCTAGTCATCACCACCCACCGCTAACTCTTAGGCTACTCTTTTACCAACAAATAGTGGGATTGGCTGTCACATTATAATGCCACCACGGCTGAAAGGGCGACCATGTTTGGGGCGACGAGGTTGCGAACCCGCGACTCTCAGATTACAAATCGCAAGCCTTAACCCACCTGGCCATGCCGGGCCTGCTTGTTTTGAATTTCGTGCAAAGCTACACCAGCGCTATCTGCACTAGCCGTCCATGAAAATATCACTCTTCACTTCTACATCGCATGCTCCACTTTAGAAGAATCTTTCCGACGTAGGAAGAGCATGTGACACCCTGTTTGAATGGCACAGCTCGACAGTTAACTACAGAACGAAATGAACTTAGCTCCAACTTTGACCAACATGTTATGTTAAAACCACATATCGTGTTTGAAACAATTAAATATGGTGATACAAAACGTATTACAACATATGTAGCTCAGTTAGAACGAATGAGTACAGAGTAGTTAAACTGGTTTTGAACTTTGCGAGCCATTCCTAATTTAGCAGTAATAGACTAAATAGAAGGCAGGTAGTCACATCACCCACAGCCAACTCGTGGGATACGCTTTTACCAACTAATAGTGGGATTGACTTAATATTATAACGCCCCCACATTTGAACCACGAAGCCATACCATACCAAGTTTTTGAAATGTTTTACATATAGATCTTCATATATCGAGGCCCGGCATGGCCAGGTAGTTAAGGCACTCGACTCGTATTCTGAGGGTCGCGGGTTCGAATACCCGTCCCGCCAAATATGCTCGCCTTTTCAGCCATGAAGGTGTTATAATGAGACGGACAATCCATTATTCGTTGATAAAAGAGTAGCCCAAGAGTTGGCGGTGGGTGGTGTTTACTAGACTAGCCTAATTCCCTCTAGCCTTTCACTGCTAAATTGGGGACGGCTAGCGCAGATAGCTCTCGTGTGGCTTTGCGAGAAATTCAAAAGAAACAAACTTTTATTATTTTGTCAACTGATTAATATGGCAAGTCTCTTAAGATGACTTAAGATGGTTTAGGAGACTGCTGATAAGCTATGAGTATATGTTATAATAGGATGGTTCAGGAGTTAAGTTGGGTGAGAGGCTGTAAAGACAAATGTTGATATTTTTGATAGATTATAAGAATAACACAAAATATGGATAACAAGGAACCACTAGGTTTGACAGAAGCTCACTCACTTTCTAAGTTAATCACTCACTTAGAAAAAAAAACCTCTTTTTTTTACAAAATTTTGAGTTTGTGCTCATTTGTCCATTTGTCTTCAGAATGCTTTTATACTATTGATTCTTTGAATAATCTTACAAACATCAATAGTTATATTTCTTCTCAAGTGACAGTAACTTAAGAAATATTAATTTATCCACAATAATATAACAATTTCATTCCAGTAAACACACTAAGAGCTTAGCCCTTTCTGATAAGTGAATGTCATTTCTGAGGTAAGGTGATCAAAACAGAATATAGCATTTCAAGTGAAGTGTCACTAGTTACTTGTATAGAGATAATTACTTTGTTTGAATTGTACCAAGATTATATGAACACATGTACATCATAAAACTTTATTAACAATGGAACTAACTAGAGAGCGCAGCATCGATGGCTTAAGAGACCTTTCCACTGTTGCGACAAGATCATTTGCTTCCATTGTACTGCTGAAGGTGTTTACATCTGTATTAAACGTGTGCCGTAAATGAAAACAGAAATGTAATTTCCTGCACATACAATGGTTAAAGATCGTTTACCAAATATTTGTCTAACTTACCAATTAATGCAAGTCATTCTCTATTACATCAATATCTCCAAAACGTTTAGAAACTCCAAAGAGTTTAAATTCTACCAGCAAGCTTTATAAAGCTACTAATTTTGTCTCTAAAGTAATCGTGATGGTAAATATAAGAACAGAAACAAATACATTTGTGTTATTTTGTTTTGTTTTAATTTTCGCCCAAAACTGCTCGAGGACTATCTGCGTTAGTCGTCCCTAATTTACCAGTGTAATACTAGAGGGAAGGCAGCTAGTCATCACCACCCACCGCCAACTCTTGGGGTACTCTTTTACTAACGAATAGTGGGATTGACCGTCACATTATACGAAGCTACTGAATACTGAGGCACAACTCTGGTAACAAAAGTTCAGTTTTACTGAACTTTATTAATAACAACTGTTGCGTGTTACGATTTATCTCGGACAGGCCCCCAATTTATTGTGTTACGTGTTACAACTTGAAATAGCCTGAAATTGAGTTAAATGATAATTTTAATGTAGATGTTAATTAAATTTTGATATGTATCCAATTGATGGTATTTGCCAACAAGATTGGTACATCCAGTCTTATTTTTAATAAATATATATTTTAATATATAAACGATAACACAATTTATAATAACGGTTAATACAAATAATTAGCACAAATAATGATGTATACACATCAGTTTTACAAACGTACAAACAATATTCAGTCTTCTATCTTCTATAAAGAAACAGAAGTAACATAACACATAATTCACTGATGTAGAAGGTGTTAAAATTTTGCATGACATTGGTAAAGAGAGGTAATCTAACTTATCTACCAACACATAATGATTTATACTATTGTGAACGGTTATGATGTGTTGGTTAATAACACTATTCTGTGACAAGTAGTAGCCAAAGAGTTACTGGTAGGTGATGCTGACAAATTACTTTCTCTTAGGGCTAGCATTGCTCAAATTTCAACAAACTAATAAGACATTCATCTTATTTTCTCATATTATCTTAGACTTTCTATTATGCATTTTGTTTCAACAAGTTCTTTGTAAGTCCGAGAAACTTACAACTATACTCTAAATTTTTGTCTTCTTAAGTCTTGGCTGAAATGGTTGTTTAAGCTTCCAAAAGAATGGATTTCATTCTGTGTTTTTTCATTAGCAAGTAAATCGTCAAGGCATGGAATATTATTCGTGTTAGGCGTTATGTGATTTGTAATGCTCGAACTTTAAGTTGATTTAATATGATTTAAATAATTTACTGGATTTCTTTTCACAAGTTATCTGAAAACTAAATTAACAACATGGTTCATTGTATTAATGTCTGCTAATCACATTTCTAGACACTTTTTACTATACAATAAATTTGATTGCTTTTTGTTATTTTTGAGAAGTGTTGCATTAAACAACCGTTTTCGGTGAATCAATTATCTTTACCTTCTATGAATAAAACATTACTTTTAGCTATCTGTTTTCATTAAAAATCTTCACATATCAATAAATTCGAACTATATCCCTTGCAGTGTTCAGACGTTTGCATTGTTATGTGGCAAGAGGGAAACTTAAACTACCCTGATAAGTGCGTGGCTTGAAGTAAATAAATATTGATTTTTTAAACATGTTAATACGCTACGTTACCTGAAAACGTAAAAAAAATGAAACTTTGAAAGCAGTAATCATAATATTATTACATAATGAGTCATTCATTCAAATTTTATACCTCTTGGTATAATATTCATGAGTTCGTCTACACATTTGCACAAATTAAGTATTTGCACTATAACTTTTGATACAGCATGTGCATCACCACAAAATTTGGTATACTTTTAGTAAAGGTTGCATATTTTTTTTGTGCACAAAAAATAATATGTTTTAATGAAATATTTTTTATTAAAGATTTGTTTGTAAAAATTGAGTTTGTTTCGTTATACTAGTCTGAGTGCAAAGTGATTTCATTTTATAAAAAAAACAACTGTTTTTCATTTCCAAAATCTAAAATATTATTTGTGTAATCTCTAAAACATCCTAAATACATATGAAATGTTTTTTTTGAGTAAGACTTTATATTTTATGTTATTTTCTATACCCAGCATGTGGGACCTGTCATTTGACCGAACTCGTGACCATCATAAAAGAAATACGAAGTAAATATAAATTATGCTTTCTTCGTACTATAATGACTACATCTTATAACAGGAACATTCAAATATTTAATTTAAGTAGCTTAAGTCTCCTAACTCTATATATTTATTACTTTTTAGTACATTGACCTTCCAGTCATGCCTAACTAACTAACATTGCATAGCTTGCAATACAAGCGCTGCACGTGCACATTTGTAACGTTTAAATAATATAAAACTGACCTTTAGTTTTCCCTGTCTTGCGTGTGTTTTAGAGGATCCTAGTGTTGTGTAATATAAGTTAAATTTCAATTATTATATATGAATATAGATTATTACTATTTAGAAATAAATTACGAAACTTATTTTTCTTAAAATATAAAACAATAAATCAGGAAGTAAAGCAAACAATTATCTCTTCTCGCTACGACGTTTGTACTCAGTTGCTGCTTGACATACAGGGTGGCTTGTAAGTCCCTACCCATCCGTATGTTATTACGTTACATTCAATACGCATGCATTATAAATTTGTTTATTGTTTTCAGAGAAATATGGCCGATGTAAGCCCATTTACACTTGAAGAACGTATTATGACAAGTATGTGGGTACATGAAATGAGGGACAGCACACAGATACACTGGATACACAAGATATATGGATGGGTAGGGACTTACGGGCCACCCTGTAGATTGCTAAGCCTTTTAAAATTTCACACGTGGAGGATTTATGTTTTATACATATAGTTGAATAACCAAAACATAAATAATTGTACTGATATCATAGAATTTTACTATAATTTATTAAGTTTAGCAACTAAGATGTATTTAGATTTAAAAAAAAAATGACATTTCAATCAGACTAAGGACACAACACAGCTTCGTGCAACCTTTGTTAGAAATAACGTAATAGCCTTTCACAGATTAAAATGGTTGAGAAAACCACTCTGCAGACATTGTAAGCTGTCGATGAGCGTTGAACGGGACCACCGTGTTCGATTCAGTACATACGCCATATCTCAGAAAAATAAAAAAATATGTGAGGTTGTTATTTTCATATTCCAACTTGATAATATTAGTAAAACATTAAAGTTTAAAATATAATTTACAATTTGATTCCAAATTTATTGGCATAAATTAAAAAAATAGTAGGTCAATAAAATTTTGAATGCAAGTCAACAAACATAATCACCTGGTCTTTGACTCGTGACCCATTGCGAAAGGGTAGTGGCCTGGCATGGCCAAGCGTGTTAAGGCATTCGACTCGTAATCTGAGGGTCGCGGGTTCACATCCCCGTCACACCAAACATGCTCGCCCTCCCAGCCGTGGGGGCGTTATAAAGTTACGGCCAATCCCACTATTCGGTGGTAAAAGAGTAGCCCAAGAGTTGGCAGAGGGTGGTGATGACTAACTGCCTTCCCTCTAGTCTTACACTGCTAAATTAGGGACGGCTAGCGCAGATAGCCCTCGAGTAGCTTTGCGCGAAATTCAAAACAAACAAACAAGCGAAAGGGTAAATACGTTACGTTATGTGAAAATTTTAAAAATTTAAAATTTATAAGCAGTAGACATAATATATGAGTCAACTGATTCATAATTTTATACGTATATTAGTCGCTAAAGATGAGTTAATTTATCAGTTAAGATTCGAAAACAATTTAAATTCTTTTGTAGGCCTTACTGCAAACACACGAGTTTTTTAGAACCGCAAACGTAAACGAGCTTGGCAGGGGTTTAGTTTAGACTACAGTGGTTCTTAACCTTTTTCATTGTCTTACCCCCTGAGACTCTCCAGGGTATTGCCGTGACCCCTATAATAATTTTTGTAATGGTGAACTTTGCGTAAAGGTAGAATAAAACAAAACTATATAAAGATCCTAATTTATTGAAAATGTTACAAATAAATGACCTTGAGAAATGCTACAAGTGCTAAACAAATACAAATACAAATGGAATTACTGAACATCATACAAAACCAACTTATTCACTCAGTGTGAGGGTTGATATATATAATGAGAAGATATACTAACTACGATGGAAACTTTGATATTTAAATTTTAAGTTCGATGTATTAATATTATATAGTTAAAAATTTAGGCAATTCAAAACGTTGTAATATATGAAAGGTTTTACTCAAAATTAGACAGGTGGTTGTGCATCTCGAAGAGGTTCAACTGCCGCACTTCAGCGTGTTTCTCATTGGTGGGCAGTTACAGGCACTTACCACAAAAACTACAAACTGCTCCGTGACTTCCTCGATAATTCCCAAACCTTACGTGACCCCCGAGAAACTTCAAACAACCCTCCAGGGGGTCACGACCCCCCAGGTTAAGAACCACTGGTTTAGAGATAGAGAAGTCTGAAGAATTTTCTCCCCAACAAAGGTGGTCAGGAACGTTGTGGCCCCTCTTTGTCCCCTCGCATGAAAGGTTATTTGACTTTGCATGGGAATTTACCTGTATTTTAATTTGACTTGTTTAAGGTGATGAAGTGCGGTGGGGCATTATAAATGAGGGGTGAGAAAGGAGGAGCGAGACAAAAGCGGCACAAGAGAAGTAGGCCAGGCCAGAGCCCGCAGTCTGAAAAACCGATGAGATATCAACTTAACACGGCCCGATTCAGGGCCAGGCAAGAATATTGTCTTGGCTGGGATATAAAGATCCATTGCCTGAGATGTGGATGAAGGGAGAAACGGAAGTGCCCCGAGAAAACCCACTTTCACAGAACAGACGACGAAGGTTTTACCTGACCTGTGCCCGGATCTTGAACCTTATCGCTGAGTGCTTTTTATAACTGACAGTATACTCTTAAGCGTGGGGAAGACACTTTTCTTTATAATTTAGCACAAAACTGCATAATGGACTGTTTGTTCCCTTTTCACTACGGGTATCAAAATTTCGGTTTCTAGCGTTGTAAGTCCACAAATATGCTGTTGTGCCATGTGGGGGGAGGCGAAATAAAATTTCTTTGTTGCATTGTGATCGCAGATAGGATATTTTTGAACACTTCAAGAAAAGAATTGTTTGTTTGTTTTGAATTTCGCGCAAAGCTACTCGAAGGCTATTTGCACTAGCCGTCCCTAATTTAGGAGTGTAAGACTAGAGGGAAGGTAGCTAGTCATCACCACCCACCGCCGCCAACTCTTGGGCTACACATTATACCGCCCCCAGGACTGAAAGGGCGAGCATGTTTGGTGCGACCGGGATTCGAACCCGCGACCCTCGGACTATGAGTCGAACGCCTTAACACACTTGGCCATGGTTGGCCTGCAAGAAAGGAAAGAAATAAGAAAAACGAAGACAATCAGATGAAGCTTTATTTTAGCATAAATATTAAAAATAAAGTGATTTGAAACAATATGTTTACCTCGTGCCATTCACCGTGGAATCTAAATAAAATTCGTTACAATGAAATATTTACATCATGATAATTTAATAAACTGATACTTAAAATATCTAATTATAACCCTGTGCTGTCTGAACCAGTGAAAGATTAACACGTATTTTATAATTTGTGATCTGTAGTTAACTTGTGATTCATAATTTTGAAGTGTATGTTTTCACATGTTGTTTAAAATATAAATGTTTTCACAATGTTGTGTTTAGCGTCTTTTATAAACTCTAAATAATTTATATCATGCAAAGATTTTGTTTGTTATACGAAACTTAAGCATTTTCTATCACGCAAAGCCAGGTGGTTAAAGCACTTGATTCGTCATCCGAGGATTGCGGGTTCGAATCCCCGTCACACCAAACATGCTCACCCTTTCAGCCGTGGGGGCATTATAAAGTGACAGTCATATCCACCATTCGTCGGTAAAAAGGTAGTACAAGAGCTGGAGGTATGGGTGATGACCAGCTGTTTTGCCTCTAGCCATACACTGCTATATTAGGGACGGATAGCGTAGATTGCCCTCGTGTGGCTTTGTGCAAAAGTCAAAACAAATAAAAGAAATCCGAGTTATAACGTCCATACATTGACCTCATTTATGGTTGCCTTTGAGTGAGGGTCGAGCGTATATATCATTATGGTTCCAAGATTCGCATCTCTTTACCACGAAAGAGAAAAAAAACGCATTGTGCGATTTTGGGCTGTGGTTGCAAGATATGAGTGATAATGAAATTCTAGTATTTCATCAGAGAAGCCCACGAATTGCCCGTGGATGCTGTTGACTAGTTTCCTACCCTCTGGTTTATTGTTTGTTTGTTTGTTTTTTGAATTTCGCACAAAGCTACTCGAGGGCTATCTGTGCTAGCCGTCTCTAATTTAGCAGTGTAAGACTAGAGGGAAGGCAGCTAGTCATCACCACCAACCGCCAACTCTTGGGCTACTCTTTTACCAACGAATAGTGGGATTGACCGTCTCATTATAACGCCCCCACGGCTGAAAGGGTAAGCATGTTTGGCGCGACAGGGATGCGAACCCGCGACCTTCAGATTACGAGTCGCACGCCTTAACACGCTTGGCCATGCCGGGCCCTCTGGTTTATTATGTCAAAAGTAAGGAAGGCTAAAAGAGATAGACTTTTTATAGCTTTCGGAGTATGTTTAAAGGAAGCGAACGTATATTGTATTAAAACCATTTTATAAATATAAGAAAAAAGAACAACTAATGTTTCTATTGTTACCCTAAGAATGATTTCCATTCTAAGTTAAATCAAATGAAGTTTGGGAAGCATTGAACTCTCGCTTGGTTGTTTGGCGTTTATTGGTGCAAAACAACTAGGTTATCTTAATCACCTCTAAACAAAATTTATTATTTATTTATTTACTTATCATTTCCTATGATTTCAAATAGTGTGGGTCTCTTACGATTCTGTAAGAGTACTTAAGGGTTAAATAAGTTAACACATATTTTGACTATATTTTCAATAATTTTGGAAAATACCAACAATGAAGGAAGTGGCCTATAATTTACATAATTATTTCCATCTCCTTCATTTATTATACGATGTTTATAATTCTTTTCGAGAAAGGACATCTGGAAAGAATAAACTAAAAATATATACTAATGGCTACAGAATACGAATCGGACACCTATTGGAAGAATAGTGACATCATATCTTAACATCATTCTTGTCATCTTTATTACATGGACGAAACAAGTACGTATAATTAATGTTCTTATTATGTTAAGCTTTTTTAAAATTTCATTATTATTTTCCTTTGTGATATTTTCAAAACAGTTGTTAAAAATCATATGAAAAAATTGCTAAAAATCGTTTTTTTTCTTACTGTATATTACCAATGTATCTGGTGTTATAAATTTATTATTTATTTTATCAAGAAACGTATTTAAAAAAATCCAGTTTTTTTTTCATATTTCATGATTGTCAAATGTCTACTAATTGCACAACGGTATGTCTTCAGACTTATACCTCTCGAAACCAGCTTTCGAAACCCGTGGTAGGCAAAACAGAGATAGCTCTTCATGGAGCTTTGTACTTAATTACGAACATTAATATCACCGTTTTCAAGAACCATTTTTAACTGTCCATCCTTAACTTGTATTTCTGCAATTCTTAAGCTTATCTGTATAGTATTGGTTACATGATATTTGTTTATGTTTTTGTATAATTTATTTATATTTTTATCAAATTTCGTATTTCATTTGTAACATGTTTTTAAAATATATTATTTTATATGCAAAACAAAATTTTTCATTTTATAATGAAAAGAACACCTATCATTTCTGTTAATATTTACAGTGTAACAGTTAGAACGTCGTATCTGTTCTAAAAACAAATATCACTTCATCAAAAATCTGACTTGTAATAAGATATTATTAATGAGTAAGTAAACTTAAACGAAATCATAAACTTAAAAAAGTTGAAGCAATAACTGGAGTTCTGCCATTAATAATAACTCATCCTTGAATTTTTTTTTAAACCTTTATATTACGAGCTTTACAATGTCACAAAACACTTAGAAAATTACTTAACCGTCGAAGTACACGTTAATCGTTTGACCAGTTTTTTAGAATATTTAATTATCTTATAATACAATTTAGTGAAATTATTACACCATGTAACAATTTTTTTACTTTTTCTTGTTCCTGGGCAGAAAGTGTTATTTGTTAATTGCTCATGCCTAAAGTAAATGGAAAAGGCCTATTTTTCTCTTCAAACTTTGCTTTTGTGCCCTGGGAGCATATCATGAAAACATGATGGGAGACTATATATTGGGGGCTGATACGTGAAAGTGATTTACATTACAGTCGTAAATCTCGAAAAACTACTCACTTCCAAACATTTTTATTCAGTTTTGTATAACTTTAGTATAAATACATGTAAATCTTGATTCATGTGTTGTTTTATTCTGACCCTTATGTAAATGAAAATGTGCAAATTTGCTCGTTTTTCTATAGAAAATAGATTAATTTGTAAATTTCATTATCCAGGTCACAAAAGCAAAGTTTGAAAGGAACAATGGTCATTTTCTGTACTTTTACAACATAAGCAGTTAAGAAATAACACATACCATCCAGAAACAAAATTTGTGTTACATAATGTTACTTGTGTTACATAGTGTTATTTGTGTTACATAGTGTTACTTGTGTTACATAGTGTTACTTGATCAAACGAGTGAAAACTTTAATCAATTGACCAAATACCTGATTAAAAGTATTACTGTATCATGTATTCTGGTATTAGATCATTTTTATAGTATACATCTACGTATTTAAGAGGGTTCATATTATTTAACATGCTTATAAGTTGTTGTGTGACATTTAATTAATCATTTGGTGACTTCAGTATTAGGTGTCTCTGTACATTATAAACTATAATTCATCATCAAATACGACTGGTTGTTTTATTCAAATCACATTGTTTTCAAGAGGATAACATTGATCGGTATATTATAATGTGTTAAGAAGTCTTGTTACGAAATGAATGTTCTTAATAACTAAACTCTGTTATAGGCTTGTTACCTACGTCCGTCTTATAAGAAAATTGCTCTTAAGAATTGTCTAGGATACTATCTGTGACCTTTGGTTTTATCAATATAATCGTTATAATACAAATCGAGAGGACACCTTAGCATACAAAAGTAGTGACAGAGCTAATGTCACATTTTCGGGTTTATCATATTTTCATCACAGTTCATGTTTCATGTAGTTCTTAATTGTTTAATCACATAAAATTAATGTATAGACTTTAAGAGTATTTATGGAACATGCAGAAAAATGTTACAGATTGAACCTGAAATACTCTGTTGTTATACATTCCATTTGTAACAAAATGTTTTATAATTTCAGATTATAGTATACGTTTATCAATCTGAAAGACTTACTTTTCTAATTTATTTTTATGCAACAATTGTAGCCTATAAAGTCATGTCGCCAACCAAAAAAGTTTATTATCTCATGATTACAAGGTCATTACATGTGATCATAGCTAGTTTGAAGTCAAAATCTCTAACCAAGAACCACTTGTCACACATGTAGAGTCCTCGCCACCTTTAGAGTTATCGTGTTACTTACACAAATAATTGTCAAAATAACAAATGTTTTGAAATTTACATAAAAATCATGTTATCGAGCTTTACAGTTAGAGTCTCGTGTACTTAAATATATGTTATCTACACATAATAAAACACTAAGTCTGGAGTATTTCCACAGATGTTCCAAGAGCTGAAATACCACAGTTATTATGTTTCTCAACAGATCTGGACTTCCTTAAAATAATATTAAAAAATCAGCTTTATAGCTGCTTCAAATGAAGAAACATAAGCAGTCATAAAGTTATACAGTTTCCATTATTCTTCATATACATATATTTTCCTCATTGTGAGGATGTAAACATATAATATTTAAAGGAGAAACGATATAAAGCCAAATTCTGCAAATAAAGGTTAACCTGAATTAGGGTTAACTAACATACGTTAGTTGTTAATGGTTTTTTATAATGTCCATGGTGAGCTGCGGTACACTGTTCAAAGTTGATTACTTAGTACTTAGAAGAAAGTGGAAAAAATTTATAATGAGTCTATGATGTAATCGTCTAACTTGTTTCCTTTTATTTATAGATTTCCCTGTAAATTGTATTTAATAAAAATATTTTGCCCATACAAAAATGTCTTGTTTGTTTGAAGTTAAGCACAAAGTTACATAATGGGATATCTGTGGTCTATCCCCCACGGGAATCGAAGCCCGGTTTTTAGCATTGTAAGTTCTCATGCATACCGCTGTGTTACAGGGGGGAAAGGCAAGTTATAGAAATGTTAATCAATTTATGGATGTAAGGTAAAAGTGGGCAAATTAAATTTTAAAAAGTGGGTAAAACTTCGCCCAATTGATGTTTATAACTCCTGATGTGTATACAAGTATATATCTACTTGTTAGTATTATTGCCCCTGGAAAAGGTTTTTTCAGATCACCATTGCACTTCTATTGACACTTAAAACGAGAATTACGAACTTAAACAATTCCTGTTTGTTATTTTAGGTTTATTTATCTTAATCTTTTGAGGCTAAGAAATTGGTGTTTTCAAATACATCTGGATAAATCTAGTATAAAAATTTTACAAACTTTTTGCCTCAACATATTTAATAATGAAATACGAAAAACGTTAATATATTAACAATACAACCACTTAAAGATTCAATGGTTAGTATATTGTGTTACTTATTACAATTTATCCCGGATCATCACCAAATTTATTAGGTAAGGAATTATAATTTGAAATTGCCTGAAGCTAAATTAAGTGATGATTTAGATTTAAAAGTTAAATAAATGTTTCTATGTATCCAATTTATGATTGATATATAGAGTTTTCTTTTTTAATAAATATATATTTTAATACATAAACAATAACAATTTACAATAACTGTTATTACAAAAAATGTTGTATGCAGAAAAGTTTTACAAACTTACAAACAACATTGAATCTTCTATCTGGTCTGAAACTTCCTTGATGTGTTATCGAGAGTTTATGATGAACGAATTAATTTTGAATTGATGTAGCTACACTTCACTGAACACGAAGACAACTGGCTCTGTGTTGTTTTTTCTTCGCCGGTCACACGCCAAGTTATTCACTGCTGAAGTTATATATAATGTTTTCGAAAAAATAGTGATGTCCATGTGAATCCATTGAAACTAAATGGTCTGTAATGCTCGAAGTTTATAAGCTTTACTGGTCAAATATTTAAAGTTCCCAATTAATAAGCGTTATGTCAGTCAAAGTTATAGTATCCCAACTATTGCAAACCAATAATATATACACCGTTTATTGGCGTATCGCTCTGGTTATATTTATAGACGTGAGGAGAGTTTCTCGTAATTTCAGCTTACGCAACAATATAAACGACGCACCAGATTTTACGTACACTTTTATAGTGTTGATTTTTACACTCGCAAATTTTCTACAATCTAAGTGGATAGCCGGAAATTTCTTAGTACATACTTAAAAGTATGAATTATGTACATTTCTAAACATAAATTTAACTTGAACAAACATCGATATAAAATAGATTAATGATAGTAAAAATGTCACAACTTACCCTACAAAACAATGCGTGTTCATAAAAATTTACCATTAGCTTATTTTATTGTCTTATTATTCAATGTATTTCACAAACTTTTAAAGCTTTCACCCAGTATTATCTTCTATTAAGACTTCCTGGTTTGTATTTAATCTGTATATACCCTCTATATTCGACAACTAAATGTTGTATTATTCGTTTATCTTATTAAAGTAAATAACAAAATTTATCTTCGTCATTTAACCAATATTTACTTTATTTCCACATCTAAATATTACACTGAATACATAATCCATATACTTAAACGATAGCAGTTTAACTAGTACGTGTTTATCCTCTATTTTTGGATTACTTTTTATAATCTGTATTATAAGTCTTGTAGTTTAACTACGTATTTCCTGTTTCGTATTACTCACTAATATTGTTAGATCTTGTTCTCTAATGTCTGTATTGTGCAGTTTCTCTACTAGCTATGTTATAACTTTTTTTCTTTTGATCTTTTCCTTCCACTATTTTTAACTAGTATTGCATTGTCTACTTTCATTTATCCTGGCTTTATATCTACTTTACATACTTGTATGTCCTTCCAGATCTGTTCTCTTGTAGATTCTTTACATACCATAATAGTAAGGGCATTTTGTAGTTAACCCTTAGTAACCATTTCACATGTTTTAACTCTTATTTTTTCATATCCTGCTTATCTGTCTTATCCATTACCACATACATCATAAAAGGTTTCACTACTGCATCAAAGAGTTTAACTTTTATTCGAAGATCGCTTGTAAACTTCCTTTTTCCTATGATTTAAATTCAGATCATTATTTTTAAATTTCCTTTATCATATGCTATAAATTCAATACACTGTTTGCAGACTTCTTTTCTCGTATTCTATGAATTCAGTTCATTGTTTGTAAACATCCTTTCTCGTGTGATCCAAGTTGAAATAACTGCTGCTCCAGCTGTTGTCGTTTTGTATTTTGTACGAATTATTAATTAATCATTACTTTGAGAATAAAATCTAAAATATTTGAAACTTTGTACACTCCCTGTATTTTCTCCATTATAAAACAATTGTTTATTTTGAGCCTTCATTCCTAATTTTGTGAATATTTTAATTTTGGCTTTATAACACTTAGCGACAATGCTTTTGTATCTAACTATTATTGTATTTTATTTATGGTATTTGGAATTTCCTCAACTACATTTGATACCAAAACCGTATCATCCATGTATGTAAATAAATATATGTTTATGTTTTTAGTACCTGGTTTTCTCTCAGTTGTTCTTCCAAATCTGAACCATATGTATATTGTACACAATCTGATTTAATGCAAATCCTTTTACCTTTATTCTACCCGAACTGTTTACACTTATTTTGATTTAAATTCACTGTATTGTTTCTTAATTTGCCACTGCATTAATCATTTCACCTCCTACTTAACTAGTTTTCCCGACTCACTGTATCAAAGGTAGTTTTCAAATTCACAAAAATGTGTACAGTCGTTTCTTATTTTTCGCTTTAACTGTTGCCCCACCAATATATTTGATATAGCAATATTTTATATTGAAATATTACAGTTTCTAAACCCATCTTTGACATTGTAGAAAAATACCACTACATTCAACTCATTCACATTTTCTTTTTCCAATATTTCAGCAAGAAATATGTAACTTTTACTGAAAAATAATATTCTATGATAATTATTTATATTAATATTTTCATATTCTTCTTTGAAAAGGAAACATTTTAGCACCATTCCTTGTGTGAACCCTCTCCTTTCCAAACTTTATTTAATATTTGTGTCCATTCTTCAACAGATACGTGTATTGCATCTTTGTTTGTTTGCTTGTTTAGAATTAAGCAGAAAGCGAGAAAATGGGCTATCTATCTGTCGTCTGCCCACAACAGGTATCAAAACCCGGTTTTTAGCGGTGTGAATCCGCAGGTATACCGCTGTGTCACTGAGTGACACAAAAAATCTCTATTGCATGTATTCGACCTGTAACATCCAGGTCTTTTCCTTTCTATAACATTTTTGTCTCTTCACTTACTTCCTTAACGTCACCTTTTCCCTTTTGTTAAATTTTTCTCGCATATTTCTAAATTCCCTTTAACTTTTCTATTTATACTTTGTACCATTTTCATACAATATTCTTCCCACGACAACATTCGTATCTGTTTATCTTCCCAACTCTTTTTTCCTATTATGTCTGATAAAATAACATAATTTTAGCTTTCAATTTTGTCATCTGTGAGTTTTACTTACGTTCTCCCTTTTCTTTCTGGACTGTGTTGTCTTGGCGTAAATCCACATAATGGACTATCTTCCAACGTGTCTGTACATCGCAAGGTATTGAACCCAGGATTTCAAAATTTTATGTTTTGAAATGTACGTTGATCTACCAGACGACTTTTTGTGACAGTCTTTTTTTGCATTTTATTTTAATTTTCTTAAAATTAAACCTTCTAATTTCATTATTTTGTTTCCTTCTTTCATTTTTTCTCCCACTATTTAGCGTCTATCCATCCTTTTATTGTCTTTTTATTATTTGTTACATTACTTTCGTTCAACGTCTTTAGTTCCTTATCTATCTTTCTGTCATCTTCTGCTTTTTCTATTTCATCTTAACATTCAGTCTTTCTCTAAAACCTCAAATTATTTCCGCTCCACATATTTTTTTATCTCCTTCTTTTTTTTTCAGGGGCATATTCCATCCTCTCATTATCTTTATTTTTCCATCTTTTAGAACACCATAATCTATAACTGATTTTCCTCTTGCTCCAAAATATGTCCAGTCTTCATCTTCATTCCAGTTCTTCTGCACCAATTAAATTTTCCAGTCATTATCTGTTCTGTTTTGCATCTTGTTTTCTTCTGAGTCACATAGTTATATATACATTAAACATAACTTTATTTTCTCAACTTTGCTTATTGATCTATCTTTCTTCTCTTCAGCCATTTAATCTTCTAATTTACTTACCAATTACTCCCCTTTTCCTTACAAAATTACTTCTTTTTGACATTGCCATATTCCTATTTAAACCAATGTTCATCAATTTTGTCATTTGTTCTTCTCTCTCTTTCTATATTAATAACTCTACTTAGCTCATTTTTATTTATTTTGTTCCTCTATATAATCTTCATCAAAGTAAACACTTGACTATTTTTAATTTTCTTTTTTTACAATTCTGGAAAGCCTTATTCTCTCTCGTAACTTTTCACATTTTCAATGTGTATTTCCTCTACTCTCGAATTTACTTCAATAAAAATTTCTACATTTCCTTGGTTTCATTCCACTTTCTTTTATGTCCTCTAAACTTTTATAACAACAGCATTTCTTCTGCTGAGGATCCAGGGTTCGATTCTCCTTCCCCCGAAATATTTCGCTTGTTCAACCGCGGGTCGTTATAATTTGCGGTCAATCTCACTATTCGTGGGTAATGAGTAGCTGTCTTTCTGGTATTACAATTCTAAATTGGGGATGGCTAGTGCAGATAGCTATCGTGTAGCTTTTCGCGAAATTCAAATCTTTCCTCTTTTTATTTGCAGTTACAAGTTTTAACTTATCCTTCCTCAACTTGTAATTTTGGTTGTTATTGTTTTTCAGTTTTCTCCTTCCTTCTTCAGATTATTACTCTCTTCTATTTTCTGAAATTTGTTTTGAATTTTTAAAACTAATTTTCTTAGTTGTTGTAATTTTCTCTTCATTTCCGTAGTCTATTTTCTTATTAATTGAGCCTCAAACAGTATTTCTTTAATCATTGTAGTTATATATTCGTTTTCGGTTTGTTTGTTTCCACCTGTTTCGTAATTCTTTCGTTTGATAACTGGTGATTTTGGAATATTCTGAACGGGCAAAGTTTAAATATATGTTCTTTTTCACTAATCTCAACCAGCAAGCGATCAAAACAGCCCTTAGGAGTGATTTATCGTATCCACTTTATACAAAGTTATGTGACATACCTTATTTGAAAGTTATATTTTTCTACCTCGTGATTACGGATGTACTGTGAAAACGCAGTACCACCATTGAAAACCATAGTTATCAGATTTGAGATTCTTTTTTTCCACTGAATGTGTTCTGTGCTAACGTATTTGATTTTGTGAATATTCTGTATTGCCCTCGTGGCAAATATTTTACATGCTGCTTCCGGATTAGGACAAGTTGTTGGGTGTTACAATTAGAACGTGTAAATTGTGAATCAGAAACATGCGTCATCATAATGTATTATGTAGTCTTTCCTACCATAGTGTCGTGTAACTCCACGCTCAGGATGAAAAGAAAAATAATTATTTTTAGGAGCACAATTTGTTATTAAAATATCCATATATATATATATACGAGTAAACCAGAATTGTTTATTAGTGTTGCTAGTTCAAAAGGAAATAACTGAAATCATTTTTACTAAAACCTATAAGACCAGTATTCTGAGCATAACATGTCTAATTATTGTTTGTTTTGGAATTTCACACAAAGCTACTCGAGGGGTATCACTGATGTCTAGTTTGTTTTGTCCCAAAGCTACTTATCTGCTAGTCCCTAATTTAGTAAGACTAGAGGGAAGGCAGCTAGTCATCACCACCCACCGCCAACTCTTGGGCTACTCTTTTACCAACGAATAGTGGGATTGACCTCACATTATAACGCCCCCACGGCTGGGTGGGCGAGCATGTTTAGCGCGACGCGGGCACGAACTCACGACCCTCGGATTACGAGTCGCGCGCCTTACGCGCTTGGCCATGTCGGGCCAATCTCTAATTATTGAAATCTCCTTTATCTGCCATATTATCAAGCCCTTTTTGCTTGGCCCAGCATGGCCAGGGGGGGTTAAGGCATTCGACTCGTAATCTGAGGGTCGCGGGTTCGAATTACCGCCACACCAAACGTGCTCGCTCTTTTAGCCGTGTGGGCATTATAATGTTACGGTCAATCCCACTATTCTTTGGTAAAAGGGTAGCCCAAGAGTTGGCGGTGAGTGTTGATGACTAGCTGCCTTTTCTCTAGTTTTACACTGCTAAATTAGGGACGGCTAGCGGAGATTGCCCTCGTGTAGCTTTGCGCGAAATTCAAAACAAACACTTTTGCTTTAAAACAAAGGCTTTTGTAAAAGGTTACATCTTTACATTATTATTATTAGCATTTTGTAATTGTCGCTAATAAAATAATAAATATATAAACTTCCGTTTATTGTTATAATAATAACAATAAAAAATATATTAACAAAGAGAATAACGCAAAAAGTATTTTGAAAAGTAAAACAGTAAAGAAATTGAAACGTTTAAAAGTACAGAAAGTATAGAAATTGAGCTTTCAAATTGCACATGCTTTACTTAAGTGCTCCTTCAATAAATGACTGCACTTTTAGTTTGATGACTTCTCTGATAAATTGTTATTCAGTAGCTTATTTGAAAATTGTAATATATATGCGAATATGTGTCGTATACGACACATATAATCTCGTATAATCCATATAAACATAAAGGACACATTTAACGCAGTGTTTGTCAAAGTTACGTTTTCGTATGGTAAAAGTAGTAAATACAGGGTGTTCGGAAAGTCAATGTGCAGTTTTGTAATCATATTCAGTCTATTTCAATCCAGCAACTGATAGCGATGTTTAGAAAAAAAAAATAGAAGGATCCAGGCCTGTATTGATGCCAACGGAGGTCACTTTCAACATTTTCTATAATTGTCATTCATATTAACCTCCTGTATTCTATATTGAAACATGTCAGTTAATAGATATATAAGTGCACAGTGACTTTCCCAACACCCTGTAGCTTTCTATGAGGAGAACGCCCAAGTATTTCTTAAAACATTGCTGTAAGGAATTTTTGTTGTAAAATACAAAATTAGAAATAATTATGGAAATGAAAATAAAATAAGTATTATGCAATTATTATAGTATTGATTTCTCTAATATGTGAAAATTACAAAGTACAATCGCGTACTCTTCAGTTCTGCAATGATTGGCTATCATTCAACCATTCAGAATGTACCACATCAGCATAATGCCTATAAAAGAATGGACAGTGATACTATTCATAGTAGTAGTGTGGTGATGTATTTATTTCTCATAAAATAGAAGACAAACGTTAATAGATCAATGTTTTGCTGGTGAATACAGACTGAGACAAAATTCCACATCTCAGTAGAAGCTGTATATAAACTCTGAGAAGCTAATGCTGTAGATACTAGAATTTTGTTTGTTTGTTTTCAATTTCGCGCAAAGCTACTCAAGAGCTATTTGCGTCAGCCGTCCCTAATTTAGCAGTGTAAGACTAGAGGAAAGGCAGCTAGTCATCATCACCCACCACCAACTCTTGGGCGAGTCTTTTACCAATGAATAGGAGGATGGACCGACACAATATAACTCCTCCAAAAGCCGAATTGGAAGCTCGTGATATCCAATGGTAACAAAATAACATTTACAACTACGCTATATTATATGAAAGAAAGATATATTATATTATTATCTAATGGAAAACATGAATATATAACAGGTAATATAACTAAAACATTTGTTGTTGTTGTTTATGAATTAAGCACAAAGCCACACAACGAGCTATCTGTGCTCTGCCCACTACGGGTATCGAAACCCGGTTTTTAGCGTTGTACGTCCGCAGACATATCGCTGAGCTACTGGGGGGAGATAAAACATCTGAATTGAACCTAATATTTAAGAAATTTATTTCGCCATTTTCACTTATTATGAAATGCAATCATGTGATGTTGATGTTCCTTATATCCCCAGACCCTGATGGACAAATATCGGTGGGTACATTTATTAAATTGAATATAATTTTCAGTTTTTTTTTTGAATTTCGAGCAAAGCTACACGACGGCTAGCGTAGATAGCCTAATTTAGCAGTGTAAGACTAGAGGGAAGGCAGCTAGTCATCACAACCCACCGCCAACTCTTGGGCTACTCTTTTACCAACGAATAAGAGGATGGACCGTCAAATTATAACGCCCCCACGACTGAAAGGGCGAGCATATTTGGCGCGACGGGGATTCGAACCTCCGACCCTTAGATTACGAGTCGAACGTCTCAACCTACCTGGCCATGCCGGACCATAATTTTCAGAAGAACGTGTGCGTGTGTTTTATTATAACAACGGGCTATCTGCTGTGAGTGGAATCGAATACCCGATTTTAGCGTTGTAAATCTGAAGACGTACCGCTCTCCTAGGACATTTTCAGGAGAAGTATTGAGAATGAAATGGTATGAAAGATATAAACCGATCTTATATTTCACCATCTTGAAATGAGTTTGTAAGCACTGTAACATATTTTAAAAGAAATACTGTCTACCCGTTTGCAAAAGTGTCAATAACACAATACATTTCGAATTTGCGGAAGGTGGGTTAGTGTATTTACTGCTGCTTAAGTTGTATAGTAAACTGGGAAGAAATTTCGTTACGTTGTATTTTTATTATTTTAACAGAGATGAATTTCTTTTATAGGAAAGATTCAGCGCTAGTTTTAAAGCTCTGATAGTCACTATGTTTATAGTTTTGTAACGAAGAATATTATGCTATTATAATAATACGTACGTAAACAGTGATAAGCATAATGGAAAGTTTTGTTGGTGGTGGAACATATTACACTTTTAGACAGAACATTGATCTGCCTCTTTCAGGTATGATTTGTTGTAATATTAGTACTGGCAGGACTTTCAATTTATATTCGTCCGATAAAAGCATCGGGATGCAACGTCTATTCCCCTTACCATGTGTGTTTGTCTTATAGCAAAACAACATCGGGCTCTCTGCTGCGTCCACCGAGGGGAACTGAATCCGTGATCTTAGCTCTGTAAATCCCAGCTGGGGGAGTTTCCTTCGCCCCGTTCGAGGTTGTGGTAGAAACCAGACGAGTGTCTATGTAATTCCAAGGCTTTCTGGAGCTCCTTTTTATTGTGTGGTTTATTTTAATTTACTTCTGGACTTTAATATAAAAGACGAACGATACGGACTTATGGCCCATCAGGGCAGTAGGAGATCTAAAAACCTAATGCCAAGATTTTGGGGCGTGTGTGAAGAAAAGAGGAGTGACCCAAGAAAACAACCACCCTCAGTAAGCAATACAAGGTTTATATGCTGTTACAAAGACAAAAGACCTAGGCATTAAATATTAAACGGAAGTTTTGTCAGCAGATGACACGATGTAGATGGAGGTCAAGTCTGGTCAAGCATCTGAACGGTGAACAGAATTTGCCAAATATTGATGTTGTTATGGCTGTTATCACAGTTCAATGAAAGATAATTTTCTTTGATGATTTCTGTAGTTCTTTGTTTTTAGATGTGAGTTGGTGTAGAACAAGAACTTTGTGATCTGTTTCATACTGATGACGTGTAAAACCGATAAGTGGAAACTCCTTTTGCGAGTGTGACCTTGGTGTTCTTTAAGTATTATTTCATGTTTCATGATGCTAATTTGTTTGTATTATGACAAAAAGGTAACAGTATTGTTATCCATAATAACATGGGTGTATGGCTGTCGTTTCAATAAAAGTGAGAAATAAAACAAAACACGCTAAGTTAAATAGTATAAATGCTATGTGACGTTACGAGTGTTGGCTGTATTTCGGCCAATGGCGTTGGAAATATACTCAAAATTTTTAAAAATCGTATAGTTAGCTACAATAAAATTCCCTACATTATGGTTTTTCTTTAACAGAGATTAACTCTTTTTGTAGAAAGGGTTCAGACCTACTTTTAAAGACTAAATGTCTTCCTCAGTGAGAATTATAATGCCAATAAGCTGCCTGACTTGTTATTGTATATGTGCTCAACATTGATCTCCTATTATTCCTATCTGATATGTTTGTTTGGTATTCAATGGGGCGTGCATCATTACACAATGGCGAGAGTTGATAGTTTCGCGTCAATACCCATATAAATGATAGCACAGGAAATCTTAGAATGTTCAAAGTTGTGAAGCCTACAGTTAACTTGGATTCATAAACATAGCATTCTAGTTTAAAGAGTTACTTATCGATCTGTTTACTAAAGTGGACAGTGTTACAAAAGTGATGTTTATAAATTGCTCTATTTATAATTATATAGGATCTTATTTTGTATAAACGTACAGCACAGGTTCCAGAGTTCATAATTTACTTAATGTTCTATGATTGAGATTGTTTACTGAGAGGTTAAATTTTACTACAAAATCATCTGGATTTTTTCCCGTTGTGTTTGAGATACGACAAAGGTGTTTACAGTAATAAGCCATTTACTTAATGCAGAATAATTCATGCTTAGATCTGCTAGTCAATCTCAAATATTATATTGATGACTGTTTACTTGATATTGGTTGCTCTCAACAATAAGGATGGGAACTTGTCTCGTGGCTTCTAGCTCCATCCTCGTGCCACTCGTGGGGAACTTGAATTCCATATCAGTCTTATGCAAAACGTCATTACTTCACAAGATGTTAAAAATACAGTTAATTCTATAATATTTTGTGTTGTAAGAACCATATGTGAGCATGATGACATGGTTTTGAAATGTTTTTACTTCTGCTCTGCTCATTCTATGGATTTACTATGTAAGCAGGTTATTCCAGTGATTTCCACAGGGGGAGGACCTCTAACATTTAGTGGCGAGAAGCTATCTCAGTAACTTCTGTACAATACTTGTCTGCTTACGACTGTTTTTTTAATTCGTGTTTTAGGTAATCACCTCTTTGATTGGTTACTTTGGAGCTCGGATATCCAAATTGAGAAAGCCATTGGTTCACTAATAAAATGCACTCTTCTCGCCCTACAAATTTTCTCCCCACATTCTCTGTCTAGTAGCTAAATCAAAATTTGTTTGGCTTTAGCCTTTTCTCGCGCTGGGTGAAAAGAAACAAAAGTGCCTGACCAATCTGAGTTGTTTTTTCAGTCCCAAAAAGTTTCTTTGAGGAGTAAAATATTTTTAAATACAAATTCTGCCACGAATTTTGTTTGTTTTGTTTGACAAAATGTACGATCTTTAAACTGTAAGGCCCTGCTAAAGCATTTTACTTGTAAGCGCTATTGGTATTCTGATGTTTATTATATATAATAATGCTTTTATTATGTGGCTATAGTATGTACCATCATCAATATTACGTAAGAATGTTGTATCGTTTCTATCTTATCTAACTGCATACCGTCTACACTGATCATAAATAGTGTAACACGAAGGACGGATCATATCTGCTTTCGTAAAGCATAGACAAGCGAAATTATTCAGCTCTATTTTATAAAGCAGTTTCTTTTAGTGCACTGATGTCTTTTGTTTTGTAGCTCGGGTAATGATGGTTTTTAAATAAATTAGTTAATGATGGTGTTAGTTAATAAGTTGATTGTCTGTTAAAGTTAACTTTAGGTACTTCAGTATTTTTGTGAAAGTAGTGGTAATGCCTGCAAACGGTTGTGATGGTTTGTCCTAATAAGCATGTATGTCGTGGTGTATGCAAAACATGGTTGTGACTTTGTCAGTGAGTTCTGAGCACAGTCATATGTGTTCGTGACATATGATTTTTTGTGAGCATGATACGTTACTAATAATCTACTGTGAAAAATATTAAAATAGTGTTAAACATAATACAGTACCTCTAATTTGATGACTCCTCAGAGTCACAGCTATATATCTGCGGACTTACAGCGCTAGAAACCTGGTTTCGATACCCATGGTGGGCAGAGCTCAGATAGTCCATTGTGTAGCTCTGTGTTTAATTCTAAACAACAACGACAACATCTAATTTGATACTGTATTGTTATATGCAGTTACTGTTTCTTAACCTCAGTTGCCTTGATGTGATGTAGTTACCTACGTATTAGCTTCAAGAAGTCATAGGCTAGTGATCTAAACACTTAATAAATTATCATTATCTGTAGTATGGCTTCTCGGTCAGTGGAGGTTCGAGAAAAGGTTGAGACAAAGTGGTAATAGTTATTTTTGTGGATATATTGTTAGGATAAAGATATTTGTGAACAACTTCCTTCATAAATATATTCTGGTTTATTTAATGCTTTTGACAAACTGTTTATAAAAGTCGACTTGCTTGTAATTTTTGGTATTCTAAAAGTTATTTATATCTGATGCCAGTAGTGGTTGTAAACAAGTGAAACTGCTTGTGATGTTTCCAAAACAAAAATAAAAATTTTAAGGAAAGTTTCAGGAGACAAAAATAATAATTAAAATCTACAAGAAAGGTAAGTATGTTATTTGTTGTTTTTTTTGAAATAATTTCACAATGAAATCTCAAATTGTAAAAGCTGTCAGCTTGTAGGAGTATCACTTAAGAATAAAGTGTTCTACTTGTGAAAGTTACTTATGTTACAGAACATTTATCTGAAGGTTTAAACTATTTTATCCAGTAATTTTGATAATACAAAATATACAACACACACCAGAGCATGACATAGTCGATGCGTCTTTCTACAAAGATTTTGATTTGGTCTTCATTTGTATATAGTGGAATAGTGTCATTGTTGTTCCTGTGCGAGGCATTAGTTTGTATAAGTATCATTTCATTTCATATCCCATGCTTTTGAAGATAGATTAAATTCAATTATACGCAATTCTTGTTTCTTCCATATGGTTTGAGTCATACGTTATCCATCTGGACTCTATCGCGTGTTTTGAGGGATTGTTTCCTTTTCAGGAGTTCTTACCTTGATTTTGCTAAATGATTGTCAGATACTTGATAGTATGAACGGTCTTAGGAAATTTGACATCTTTGTATGTGTTTCTAAATTGTTATATACCAACATATTTTCAAGTCTTTAAGAAGCACACCTCACACACAAGGTAATCAATACAGACATTATGTCTAGTATGCTAAGCAGAGTGTGGTGCATGTTTTGTACATGCTTGTTTATTTGTTCTGTGCTGAGGCCTCAATATTTAGTTCCTCCTTGTGGTTAATTGAGGTCTCCTTTGAGTGTAAGAGTTCTATTGCTCCTGCAGAAACCCATCTGAATGCTATTTCTGAAAATATCGTTGTTTGTAGGCAAAGCCTTAATCACTTATTGTTTAGAGTTCTCTCGCTAATGATCTACACTTTGACAAGGAAGTCAAGTAACGACGACACATTTGCCTATTAGAATAGGACTGTCAGTCTTGAAGTGAATATAAAATAGCCAGTAAGTACAAAGATACACTTCCAGTACCGTGAAGCTTCCAAAAATTATGAATTTAGGCTGACCCACTCTGTTTATAGACTGCTAATCATAAAAATCAACATTTTCGTGTTATTGTCGCCCTCTAGCGACAAAATGTGGTAATGGGTCCTCTTGTTACACTTGGTAAGCTATCAACAACACAGTATGTGTGGAACTGTCTGGTTCAGCTTGCAGATCTAAGCTGTATTTGTTGTTAATTCATATTCAACAGATTCATCCATCGTAATGTTGCACACAACTAGGCTATTGGTGGTTTAGCACCAGGTCTAATCTTACCAGTAGATAAGTCCTTTTCTCAGACTTGTATATATACTAAAACTAAATTAGTCAAGTAGTAATTATGCGATTAACACAAATTAATAATGTGCTTATGCTTACAACAGTATACATTTTGTAACACTGCAAGTAACAATAAAACACGAACTGTTATAACATTTGAAATAAAACACAGTGGCGAGTATTAAACCTACATAGTTGATAACTCTATAAAATAACTGAACTAAACATGTGCCACTTTTACTTATACCAATAGATAAACAGCTGTGTAATTAAATATTTTATAATCATGTAGTAAATTTGTATGTATTCATAGAACTGAAACATGCTCATGAAAACTCATAGATCGTTATAAGACGTTTAGATCATACTTTTGGTTTTCTCCTTGCTTTCGGTTTTCTTCATTTTTCCTTTTTGAGGTATTTGCTAGTATAGATTTCGATTGAGAGTATTATAAAACACCAATAATGATAAACCCAGAAAGCAGAGTTATAGAAATACGAATCAACTTCACAAAAGAAATAAAAACCAGTGAAAGGTGTATTGGGAATGGATTAAAAGCTAACAAAGGACAAATACAAATAGAACAAAAGCAAGTATTGTAAATTAGATAGTGTTCCAGTGGTTTGTGTCATATGCATGGAAATTTGTATATAAAACAGCGCATACACATAAAATTTACCCTCTAAAAGATGTGCTTTTACAACAGTCCAATGAGTAGGGAACAAAGTTATTCTAACAATGAGCCAGGAAGGTTTTACCACCCATAAAGGAGCTTACATTTAAACAATTGTCGTGTTATAGAAGAAATGCAATTCTTTTGCATATCGCCTCTTCGTAAATGAATTGTCTCTAGGACTATCACATGGTTTTCCTTTGACAATTTTGACCTTATACAACATTGTTAATTATGTTTTTGATTGCTTCAGACGCTACTGAGATTGTACTTTTGTCTCTGTCTTTAAATGGATTAGACCATAATCCTAAGAAAAATACAAAAGACAAACAAGCAAATGCAATGTAGAAAGGTTGAGTTAATTAGTCATTCTCTGCTGAACCTCGTTTTCACAGAAATTATAACTGTCTTAAAACTACTGATTCTAAAGGAATTAGATGTTGAATATTCTCGCAAACTTTGAAGAGAACAATAAAGTTTACATTTTGAAAGATTTATGAAAACGTTCTCGTCTGTTTGAAACACAGACGAGCGTGAATTAGGCCTAACAATGATCACACTGATAGTTTCTCGAGACCATTTTAACAAATCAACGTTACGTAAATGGAATAGCATTTCATTTAAGTAAGATTTAGTCTTTATAGCAAGTTATAGTTTGGAAGAACCGTATGTATGCACAAGTGAAAATAAAATATATGTAGTATTCTGTAAATTACAAGCGACATCACAAGGTACACCTCAGGAACATACTGTTTTAATTGTGTTGGATTCGTAAATTTTACCATTTGAATATCAAATTGAGTAGTCGTGCAAGTCATTGGGAGATTATATGAATAATTTAATATTGTTAATAGTGAGCCTTAAAAGTGTGAAAAGAACATATTAGATAACTAATATTATTTACTGTTTTTAATAGTTCACGAGCTCTTATGTGATCGGTTCCTCTAAAAATCAGGAAAACAACATTAAATATGAGGTAATTACATCCACAAAATATATAATTCGTTTAACATATGCATTTTAAACTGACTGTAAGATATAATTGAAATGATCTATCAAGCATATAAAATAGATGTATGAATGATTGCTAAAATAAATGTATGATTATGTTCTCTGTCCGAATGAAAGTAAATAAATGATAATACATATTTTAAGGTAACCACTTAAATGTTTCTTGAATGCTCTTTAGAAATTTCACTTCAACGTTTTATGTATGAAGTTATATCGACACCAGAATGACAATATATAGCGGTAGGAAACGTACTGATAAATTATTCTGTATCGTTAAATCTACAAACCAAATAAAGTTGTTAATAACTGTTGCTGTTTGCTTCATCTGTAGGCCTGGCATGCCCTATCGCGTTAAGGCGTGCGCTTCTTAATCTGAGGGTCGCGGGTTCGCGCCCAAGTCGCGCCAAACATGCTCGCCCTCCCAACCGTGGGGGCGTTATAATGTGACGGTCAATCCCACTATTCGTTGGTAAAAGAGTAGCCCAAGAGTTGGCGGTGGGTGGTGATGACTAGCTGCCTTCCCTCTAGTCTTACACTACTAAATTAGGGACGGCTAGCGCAGATAGCCCTCGAGTAGCTTTGTGCGAAATTCCAAAAACAAGCGTCATCAAGACAGCACTTGGTTTCACATACGCGGTTAAACAACAGATGAAAGATATTATTGTCAACTATTTACACTTACCGGTGAATACGTGTTGACACTTCCTATACAATGAAATAGTTCAAGAGAGTGAACATACGAAACAGTATACTGTTCAATCTTTTAAGCTATTTCGTTGTGTAAGAACTGTCAATACGTATTCAAAACTGATTCAAACATTTGTTTTAAACGTTACTTTTATGGTAATTAAAGCATTTTGTGTTTCAAACAATAAAACAAATGCAATTGTTTCTGAGTTGTAGTTACACCGACTCTCTGAGCTGTAGTTACACCGACTCTCAAGTTGTACTTCATATATTTATGAATCATTGCTTCTGAGAAATGTTTCACTGAATCTTCATGAAACCTCAAAATATTAATTTATTTTATTAATTCAAAAATTCTAAATATCATTGGTGTTCTTTAGTGTTTTTAAAATTATATAAAATATTTAATATCGGGGTTTTATCATCAATGATTCTGTAGCTAGAGAAAATGTTAATATTGCAACTTATTAAGTACAGTTATTACATTAATTTAAAATTATTCTGCACCTAACTACACGAAATATTTCAAAAATATTATTTCCGTGTATGTTTAACATTCCTAATCAGTTGAGTTTTGCACTTCATGAAGTGTTTAATACCAGTGGTGAAAATGTATCTCAGGACTGCACGTATGAGTATGAACACTTTTATTAATAAAAACACCTAGCTTGGTCGGATTTGTCGACAGAGTGAGATACACTCCTGTAAATTTCTCCTCGCTATATAACGTCTTACACTCATGTCGAACGATATCTGTCGGCCTTGCACGAAATTCAAACCAAACCGTAAACTAAGATATGAGAAACATTGTTATATATTAGGCTTAAAAATTGTATTTATCACAATAATAAGCCTAAGGTGTTTATTTTTAGAGAAAATAATCTACATAATTGGCTGCACGTGCTGTTTGTGTTGCGAAGATTTACACTCGAATATTTAGCGTTATATACCATCAAGAATGCGCTAAACCAAGAGAGGTAATGTGATATGACGAACGTATATTTATTGATAGTTTAAACAAATAAACTGAAAATAGTTATATACATAAGCTATACCGCAGCTGCATGCCTTTAAGTTTCAAACAAACATCTCGCTTGTTACTTTTGTTTAAACCATAAAAAAAACTTACTAGTAGCTTTCTTATTTGTTTACCAAAATATTATAGAAATAATTAAGTATTTTTGTATATAAGTTTTATTTTGTAATATTTGAAGAAAAATATAGTTTAAGAAAGCACGTGAATTTTTATGTTGTATTCTTAACTTTCATTATAACCTTTTCTTTTCAGTGATCCACCATGCTATTTTACTTTTGGAGGCTTAGAATGCATATTTATTTAGTTTGAAACTAATTCACAGTAATCAGTATGCAACAGTTATGGTTTGGTAATAGAAGAATAAAAATGAATTAAAATTTACTTTTTATGGAGGGTTTTGAAATTAGGACACGTTTATAAAAAAATAACTTTTATATAATAAGTACATTACAAGAATTTTCTTTCAGTTTTTATATAGGGTTGGAGAGGATTCTATTTGGCAAATGAGGTAGTGCGGCGCACATAAACATGGTTGAGTTGTGTTCCTTAAGATTTTTTTTTACAAGTATGTCTAAAATAATACAGTTTTAAGCTCTTTCTTAGTAATTAAGGAAATACCTTAAGTTCAAAAACAAAATGCATGTATGATATGAGATCGATTTAAATACGCAATCAGATTGAGAACTGTATCAACAGTGTATTATCTCGAACTTAAAAAATGTGTTGTAAGCGTCGTGAAATGAGAAACGTTTTATACGATGACGAAACATCCCGTTACGAGAATATCAATGTATTATTTACTTGTGCACGTGCCATATCAAGGGGCCCGGCATGGCCAAGCGCGTAAGGTCGCGCCAAACATGCTCGCCCTCCCAGCCGTGGGGGCGTTATATTGTGACGGTCAATCCCACTTTTCGTTGGTAAAAGAGTAGCCCAAGAGTTGGCTGTGGGTGGTGATGACTAGTTGCCTTCCCTCTAGTCTTACACTGCTAAATTAGGGACGGCTAGCACAGGTAGCCCTCGAGTAGCTTTGTGCGAAACTCCAAAACAAACAAACAAACAAGCCATATCAAGGTAGATTTCTCCCTCTATCTTTCTTTATCTCAACTTTCCATTTTATCTGGGGGAAGATGAAGATAATCCTGTTTCCATTTAGAATTAGGCGGGAACAGTTGTTCCCGCTGCTTCATTGTCCTTTTGTAACGGGGAGTTAGCTAAGTAATTTGTATTCTAACTGCTATACTGATTGTACTAAGTTAATTAATTAAAATAGTGGAAGCGCATTAGAAATGTTTAATGCCATGATAGTTTAACATACATGCATTTAATCAGCTCATCAATGTAGTAACCAAAAAGAGTTTAATCTAGACAAAATTCAACCAGATCAACAGCAAAATGACCAGAAGAAGTTTGCATTCAACCGGTCTATCAACCCAACATGGAGGAACATGTTTCTTTAGTGTTTTCGTTGTTAATTTTGTTCACATTAAATATTGCAGAACGTCTTTCCAAATCTGTTTGACAGTAGGTAATGTTATTGCTTTCGGAAAGGATATATAACAGCCCTTTCAGGTCCAAAATATTCATTCATACAGGTGTATTGAGACTGAGCATTTAGAAATTTCAATACATCTGTATTCGTTGTGCTTAACGACTTTTGGAAACATCGGAACATGTATTAACCTGGTGCATCAGAACTATCCGTAAAGAAAAATACAAGTCGTGCCACAGCTGTGCAGCTTATTGTAATAGAAGAGAAACTATGAACACAGGCCAGAGGCAAAAGCTGTACACGTATACCAACCATCACATTGAAGAAAAGAGGCTTCCGGCTGTAGGTTCACCAGTGTAAGACTTCCACCAACCATCACATTGAAGAAAAGAGGCTTCCGGCTGTAGGTTCACCAGTGTAAGACTTCCACCAACCATCACATTGAAGAAAAGAGGCTTCCGGCTGTAGGTTCACCAGTGTAAGACTTCCACCAACCACCACATTGAAGAAAAGAGGCTTCCGGCTGTAGGTTCACCAGTGTAAGACTTCCACCAACCATCACATTGAAGAAAAGAGGCTTCCGGCTGTAGGTTCACCAGTGTAAGACTTCCACCAACCATCACATTGAAGAAAAGAGGCTTCCGGCTGTAGGTTCACCAGACATATTTTTAATTCAATCATCTCATACCTTAAGCAGCTACAGATTAAAATGGGTATTAATACTATTATATACGGAAACATACTGGTCTAATCACCAGACTCGACGCCTGTGAATTTGCATGAGATTAGAAAGTTGATACGGACGTTTTGAACCTTTGTCCTTGTAAACGAAGTAGGTTACGGAAAGCATCCTTTGAACATGACAACCTTAAATTGAATCTCTTTCGGTTTGCATTTAAGCAAAAAGTTACACAATAGGCTATGTGTGGTCTATCCGCTACAGGTATCAAAACCCAGTTTTTAGCGTTATAAGTCTACAGACATACTGCTGTGACACTGGGGGCTAGTGGAGTATTTTGCTGTAGAAAATATTCTATAGAGTTATCGTCAAGATGTATATTTGTGAGATAGAACTTGGTCTGATGTGGCTACGTGGTCTGCAACGATGTAGTGGAGCTCCAAATCAAGTTAGTACAACGCTTTCAACTCACTGTAGAAGAAATTTCAGACACAGTTGTCTCTAAAAAAATGAAGAAGTGACTTTATTTACTCCTTGTTGTTGAATTATACAGAAGGCTAAGCGGGAAAAATTTCTTAACGTTTTATAGTTGGCTCGGTAATAAAACTGCTTGAAGAGGGAATTTATACCTGCTTTGGTTAATTTGCAGAGGACTAAAACAAAACCATATTTATTATTTATTCTAGATTATGTGGAGAAACTAAAGGATAACCTCTCTTTACTTTCAGCGGTTAGGTGTATTTAGAAGGTGTATCGATCAGGCTATTTCGAAATGTACACAAATTGATTCTGTCAAAACAGTTATATTGAATAGGATGACTTCAGTTCGTCATTTATTCAGTACAGGTTTTTATTTGTTTAATGCTTGATTTGACTGTTATTTTTACACTACAAAAATTAAGCATTTTAGGTTATTTGAATGTCTGTGCTATGATCGAGTTGATTCATTGGTCTACACTTTGTGATTCATGGTCTAAATTGGATGTTGTTTTTTTCTGCGCTTTAGTAGACTCAACAGGGCTTGGCTTCCCATTGGCCAAAACCGTAAGTATATTTACCTGTCGGTTCTTTGTTGTACTCTTAGTAGGGAAACTTGGTAGAATCATGAACGATATAGAGATATTCTATGAAAGGAAAATAGGTGTTGTTTTATCACCTTTTGCCAAACAGAACAAAACTGCTTCTAGTTTGTATTTTATTGTCTTATTGGTTTTATATCCCACTTTATCGAGTAATTGTAAATCGCAGATAACCTGGGATAATACTGTCGTTTATCATTAGATCAAAATGCTCTTTGTAAACACTGAAATAACTTGAATTATATAGCAATTTTTTAGGAGGATGTCTTGTATTCTAGATAGAGGGCTCAATAAGACATACTGCAGAGAAAGTTAGCTTCGGAAAGTTAATATTTCTGATGTCTGGAGTGCAATGTTTGGCTTTCGTGACTATTTAACGACGTGACTAATTCAGCTATTTGAGCTATGTGTATGGATTTCTTTTTAATTTCTGCAAAAAAAACATCCTGAGTCTAACGAATTTTTATGTCATGCTTGCTCTTGGAGCTAAGATACAAGATACTTTTATGTCATGCTTGCTCTTGGAGCTAAGATACAAGATACTTTCTCTTTCTGATAGATCATTTAAATCTCAGCATCATGGATTTATTGAACACATGAAAATGATATACGTTTTACATTATTGTATTCTGGACATTTTCTGACCTTTGACATCAAATAAATCCTTTGGTGAATGGAAACATCTATAAAAGAAGCTGTAACTATTCCTATGCTATTGGCTAAGTAATCTTGTTTTTTTCTAGTGTTACTTTAGCAATACGCTAATCAACAACTGTAGATATTTGAAAAATAATTTTACATTACATAAATATAAACTATTTTCTCAAGGATACATCATAATTCGTATGCTTTATTGTTATGTGACACTTTGCACAATTGTATTTTCATTGTGAAAGGATAACGTATTTAAAGAAAACAGTGACGTAGCATAATGATTTCCTGAGGTATTTGCAATAAAGATCTTTTATGAATATAAACATGTTTAACTTTATATCTAAATTTATTTATGGCGACATAATACAAATGAAAATCAGCATACTGATCAAAGAATGTGAAACACTAGAATATTGAATAATTTTGTGTGTTGAATACAAAGCTGGTTTGCTACCAATTGCAGGGATCTAGCCACTAATTTCAGCGTTATAAGCTCTCAAGATTATCGCTGAGCCACTGTAGATCGCATAACTGTATTGTACCTCTGAGTCTGTTATAATAAAACATAAAACTATTTATGTTGCAGTAGGCTATATGTGTTGCATCTATGATGGATATTTGGACAGATGTTAGTGTTATGAACCTTCAGACCTGCGTCTGAGCCAAGGGGAAGTGTTTTATAGAGAACCAACACTAGTACTACGTCATGTAGTTAGCAAACGGTACTATGTTATATAGAGAACCAACACTAGTACTATGTCATGTAGATAGTAAACGGTACTGTGTTATATAGAGAACTTTTTATGTTATATAGATTTCAAACACTATAAAGCAAAAAGCTACATATACAGAGAGAGAGAGCCAATAGCACCATGTTGTATAAACCTTACCTACAGTTCTTCTTTAATAGCCAACAATTCATCATTATACAGAAAGTAAACAGTTCTATGTTTGGTTACAGGGACAATCAGTTTTATATTATACAGAGAATGGACAATTCTATTTTACATAGATAGCTAACTGTTCAGTGTAAAGAGCCAACAGTTCTGTGTTATGTAGAATCATCATTTATATGGTATATAGAGGGCCATCAGTTCTATTCATAGTTTTCTCTGAAATCATAATTACTAGTTTTTGATTTTATTTGAATAAAGGACATGATTTAATATACTTCAATAAAAACACATGCTTGGATATTATACAACATATTAAATGCTTTTTATATTAAATTTCCAAAGTTAAAACCAGGTCTAAACTGTTCTCTCAACAAAATGTACCGGCTGTTTTCGCATCACATTTACATCTTTAATTTTTCCTTATAACCCAACATTCATTAATTGTTTAATAAGAAAAACAAAACAATAGCATCTTTTCAGATAAACATATGCATTAGTAAGGCAGGTGTTCCGTAATGTTTTAAGTTGGTGTGCTGGGCGCATGCTCACATCTCTCTCTCTCTCTTTTGTTTTTATGCGAGAACACAAAGAGCAAGATAATAATCTGTTATGACATTTCTAATGTATGGGTAGGATTAATCTATACGGATGTAATTATTTTGTATGTAGATATTTATATATATATACAGACATATTTATATTGACTTCATATGAGGAAACAAAATCATTTTATTTCAGAGATGCTTTTTTATTTTCATTCAATTAGATCAGTGGTTTTTAAACTGGGCGATACCGTCACGGGACTGTGGGATTACCTAGGGGAGCTAAGAGGCAAATGTTGGCAAGGATGCGCCGGAGGTGGGCGGGGTTTTTAGGCAAGAGAGGTGTCAGTACGCACTTGACTTGTTTACGAGACGGTTGTCCTGCTGTGCGCTCCGCTGAGGCTGTTGTCCAGCTATGCGCTCCGCTGACCTTCTCTCTCAGAGCGCGCACTGTTTTGCTAAATAATATTGGTTGGAATTTTTCAAAGTTACTACTCGCATATTATATAATGACTCATGCATAATTATTGAGATAATAGTATAAACTGTTAGCACACTCACACCTGTAATTGTCATGCATGTTTTGCAATGTTTCACAGTAAAACAGCGATGGTTTTGCGTGCATCATATAACATTTCATTGTTGATTGCTAAGTATGGAAAGCCACAGTTAGTGAGGCTCTGAACATTGTTTTGCATAAGTCACCACACTACATACAGTCATGTGAAAAAGTTACGACACCATATGAAAGTCTGTGTATTTTGGTAACATTTTTGGATATATAGATATTTAATCTCAATTTTAACAATACTGAGAAATTATAGGAATATAACTAAACAATTAAAACTGAAGAAAAGACTTTTCAAGATCTTCTGTAAATGTAATTCTACAAAAATGCATATTCTAACTGGGACAAAAATTAGGACACCCCCACATTTATTCCCACATAAAATGGCTCAACTCACACACAGGTGTATCACACCACGTGCACATGATTAGAAGATCGTTACTCAGCATTTTGAATGAGGCTTGACCCATGTAAACCTCAGACATTTAGTTTGGTGTGCTCCTGACTGTTGAAGTGAGAATGAGCACCATGGTGAGAGGAAAAGAGCTGTCTGAGGCCTTCAGAAAGAAAATTGTGGCAGCTTATGAATCTGGTGAGGGATTTAAAAAAATATCCCCCAAAATTTGAAATAAGCCATTCCACTGTCCGGAAAATAGTCAACAAGTTGAGGACTTTCAAAACAACTGCCAACATGCTCAGGAATGGTCGTCCAAACAAGTTCACCCCAAGAGCAGACCGCAAGATGCTAAAAGAGGTCTCCAAACACCCTAACATGTCATCACGGGACCTACAGCAGGCTCTGGCTACTGTTGATGTGAAAGTGCATGCCTCTACAATCAGAAAGAGACTGCACAAATTTAACTTGCATGGGAGGTGTGCAAGGAGAAAACCTTTGCTCTCTAAGAGAAACATCAAGGCCAAACTGAAGTTTGTCAGAGAGAATGTAGGCAAAGACCAGGACTTCTAGAATAATGCTCTTTGGACAGATGAGTCCAAAATTGAATTATTTGGACACCAGACATGTATGTTTAAAGCCTCACTGGTAAGGAATAACTTGATACCGGACGCAGATTAGTGGTTAACATGTCATGTTGTGAACCAACGGTTCTCCTCATATACGCGCCATTGGTACACAAAGTTATAAAAATGAGCAACTGCAACATACTCATTGCATTCTCGTAGAATTTACGTTTAAACGAAACTAATGAAAAATATGCGTAACAGTAATCGATGAAGCATGAACACCATATGTGGGTTTTGACAGTTTTTTTTTGTGAATTTCGACTTATTAACACTTTAGCACAAATTATAATTTCGAGGAATGTTCAAAGAACTACAATGGTTGGAAACTGTTTCAATGAAACAAATTGTGTAAGGTCTTTAAAGATATCATAATCATTGCTGTGCATCTGCAAACCGTCAAAACAGGACATTGTAATCAATTCATCTGTAATAAATGTCATGTAAACAGGAAATATTATTTCCAAGTTCTTCAAATTTTTCTCTGTTTCATAGTATTCCTTTTCTGTTTATATTATTTGTATAGTTTAAAATAAAAATATTTTTATATTATTTGGTGTTAACATATCGTCCGTAATTATATGTCGATATTTGTCTTCAGCTTCCCATTGGTTCGAGTATCAGAACATTGTTTTTGTTTTCTGTTTACAGATATGGATTAATGTATTTCAGAACAGCTGGTATGGTTATTAACACTTTTATTGATAAGCAGAGAACAACGTTTCGACCCTCCTAGGTTATCATCAGGTCGAAACGTTGTTAGAAACGTTGTTATCTCCTTATCAATAAAAGTGTTAATATCCATACCAGCCTTTCTGAGATAATTTTCATTTCAAGTGAGTTTCTCGTCATCAAGAAAATATATGGATTACATCCATCATTCAACTCACAAGCGACATCTTCAACAGTTTACTGTTATTACACCTTTCAGATTTAGCCTGTTTTGGTACATTGGCAAGTTTTGGTAAGTTGAGAATTCTGGATACTGTGCTGTAACCTTAGAGATTGTTTTCCATGCTGTTGGATCTATGTCACGTAAGACAGAGGGTAGAAGTCTCATAGCATTAACATACATGTTTAAAACACAGATAAAGGATCTCGCATAAGCATTTTAACACATACTTAAGTCTTAAATCTTTATCAAAAATACTGATTTTTTTTAGTGGGTTATATGTTTTTTTCACGTGTTCTTAAGTTCTAAAGAAACATCAATCAAAATTTCAGTTAAGGATTTATCTACCGTGTTTTTTGTACCAAGGGTATAAAATGAGTTTGACACTATGTTAGCAACACATTTATAAATCATAAAATGATCCACAGCTCGTCAAGGCCAGGTGGTTAAGGCGCGTGATTCATAATCTGAGAGTCGCGGGTTCAAATCCCCGTCATACCAAACATGTTCACTCTTTCAGCCTAAGAGTTGGCGGTGGGTGGGGATAACTACCTCCCTTCCCTCTAGTCTTACGCTGCTCAATTAGGGACGGCTAGCGGAGATAATTCTCGTGTAGTTTTGCGCGAAATTCACAGAATGATCAGAATATGATTAAAAACCGCTAACTTTATAAACAAGTTGTACATCATACATAAATTATTAATATTTTAGACCAGATATGGAATGTTTTCAATGTATTTGTAAAGTATACTTATTAATTAAACTTTCCAACCCAAACGAACAGATGTTAACTCGCATATACAGATATTTTAATGAAATACTTATTAAACTTTAAAATGTATTAGCTTTCACCCACTAGAAACTTTCAAGAAGAGATAAAGATATAACTTATTCTTAAAGTTTGTAAGTTCAGCTAATAACGATATCTAGTAGCCTTTTTAACATGTTAACTAATATGTTACCCTTCTAATAAAGTATAGCCAGGTGGTTAAAGCACTCGCGGGTCGCGGGTTCAAATCTCCGTCACGTCAGACACGCTCGCCCTTTCAGCCGTGGGAGCGTTATAATGTGACAGTCAATCCCACTATTCTTTGGTAAAAGAGTAGCCCAAGAGTTCGCGGTGGGTGGTGATGACAGTGTCAGGATATCTCCTGAAAGAATGGATTACACTAGCCTCAAGTAACTCATTCCTTATAAACTTTATCTCTATTACTTAGATTTTCGTCAGGGAATGTTATAACATGTTAAAATCTTTAACAGTTCATTACGCTTCTTTTTCCTTAACAACAAACAAACAGTTAAGAAATAATATAAATAGCCCTCATGTAATTTTAATTTCAAGCCAGGCAACCGGAGGTACGTATGGTGATCTGAAAAGCCAATTATAAAGAGACATATAGTAAATGTGCCTTTATATCTTTGTATTTATGAAATTTCACTTCAAAATTTCTTATGCTTGCCACAAAGGAATGGCATTCTGGCACCGATTTTACATAAATCAAACTGATGTGTGTTAATGTCCTGAACTATTTCCATCTTTCCTATAAAATGTCTGTTTCCACGGCATCTTCAGTGCCTGCAGTTACTAGAACGGGATAAGTTCATCTCTCAGGAACATTTCATAGATTCTCTATTGCACGGAACGCTGCTGGGTGTGCATAAGTCACTTATTGCATTTGGCCAACCTGTATATTAGATTTAGTAAATAGTAATAGTCATTGTCGTATATTAACCTTTAAACAGCGGGCATGTGGTAGGTAGCATTATCAGTTGATGATAGTCGCCGTTTCAGGGTTAAGCTGAAATCAGGAGTAATTGCACTAACATACATAAACACACAAGATGTATATATAGTGCAGTTTGTATAATATGTTGTACTGACAGCCCCTTCATCTGTAGAACGTAGAGATAGGTACATTCATCACTGCTTATTGTTACCTATGCTATATTTTTAACTTTACTGTATGTACTACGTTCCATGTGAAAATAAGGTAGAATTTAGTTCAAAATGTTTTCCAAATTAATACATTTCGTTGTCTGGCTGCAGTGCAGAGCAGGACTTATCTGTAAATAAAAATAATGTTATTCCACAACTGGACGCATCTTTGGGACAATTTCAGGTGAATTGTTGTTAGGGGAGTGTTGTTGTCATCTTTCAAGTAGTGTCTATTTCTAACCGTTTAACCAGACAAAGTACCCAGTAGTGGCGGAAAACATATGACTTCAAGCAGACGCCTTAAGATTTTGGCGAACTAGAAATTAAAGACATTGGTTGTCAGTTATGTAGTGGTGGATTGTCTGTTTTCCTTGTCTAAACATTCAAGCGTCTGTATCGTCAGCTTATAAATAGGGAAACATTGTGGTAATTTGTAATTTGCCACAGTCCACTGCAGTTTATCGGTTTCCTATCACTGCATGGTTCTCTGTGTGTTTGTGTATCACTGCATGGTTCTCTGTGTGTTTCCTATCACTGCATGGTTCTCTGTGTTTGAAACATCGAAATGTCTTATTCAAACTCTTTTTTGTGTTTTTTTTGCTTCTGAATTTCGCGCAAAGCTACACGAGGGCTATCTGCGCTAGCCTTCCCTAATTTAGCAGTGTAAGACTAGAGGGAAGGCAGCTAGTCATCACCACCCACCGCCAACTCTTGGGCTACTCTTTTACCAACGAATAGTGGGACTTACCGTCCCATTATAATGCCCCCACGGCTGAAAGAGCGAGCATGTTTGGTGTGACGGGGATTAGAACCCGCGACCCTAAGATTACAAGTCGAACGCCGTAACCCATCTGACCATGCCGGACCTGCTATTCAAACTTGAGTCATGATTTTCGAGTAATTCGGAGCACTTTATTAAATTCGATTAAAAATTAAAACTAAGAGAAAGATGCATTACACCATAACACATATTCTTGATTTAATAAACAACCTTTTGAGACCAAATTATATGCCTTATTTGTATATGGTAAAGTAAAGGTTGACATTATTTTATAGTAGTTGATTTTCTCTATCATATCTGTAAGTCGAGAAAGCTTATTTAACTTTTAAATGTTTTGTACAGTGCAAGCGGATGTAGCTGTTTTAAGAATGTACAAACGAGTGGCGAATCTTTATATACAAAACTAAATCCAAGTAGACATTTAATTCACCCATGAAGTGTTAAATGGTAATTGTTCATAAGTTGCTGCAGATATCTTATCGTTTTGTTTTGTTAAAGAGGACATCGACTGTTCATGTGAGGAGTTAATTAATAACACTATTCTCCTTAACCGAAATTTGATAACATTGCTTAACTTATGATACAATAAAAACACAATCTGCAAACATTCATGGCCTGTATAAGAAAAACTCAGCTTTTATGTAGTTAGGTTTACAGTGAAATTCATAATTTACTTTTATGATAGTCTAAATAAGGCATTTTGCTTTAGTTATGATAAATACATAAATACAGTTTTGTTACAAATAACCAAAATAATGAATTTCACATTTTATTTTTGAACTAATACTTTATTGGAAAGCTTGTTACTTCTTATTTTACTAGCTTTCTCATCAAAGCTTTTTGAGAAACATAAAATGATTGTTACTTTATTTTCACAAGTCTTCGTAGCAAGGTTTTATGAGAGGAACAACATAATTTTTACTTTCTTTTTACACGTTTCTCCGTCATAGCTTCCTGAGAGTCATGATATGATTGTTATTTTGTTTTTACATGTTTCTTTGTCAAGGTTTTTTGAGAGATATAACATGATCGTTACTTTATTTCTACTCATTTTATCCTCAATCAAGTCTCGCTAAGAAGCATAACACTATTGTACTTGTACCATTAAGAGATTTAAATTCAACAGCTAAAATGAGGTTTTTGTGACAAATTAACGATTGCTAATAGATATATTCTTTTGGCAAATCTGAAGGAATGCTTAATGAAATGTTTGTTTTGAATTTCGCGCAAAGCTACACGAGGGCTATCTGCGCTAGCCGTCCCTAATTTAGCAGTGTAAGACTAGAAGGAAGGTAGGTAGTCATCACCACCCACCGTCAACTCTTGGGCTACTCTTTACCAACGAATAGTGGGATTGACTGTCACATTATAACGCCCCCACGGCTGAAAGGGCGAGTATGTTTGGCGCGAGGGGGATGCGATCCCGCGAACCTTGCATTACGAGTCGCACGCCTTAACCCACCTGGCTATGCCGGGTCTAATAATGAAATGTTATTGTTGAGGATGCTTTATACATGTTTATATCACAACTGCCGTTTCTCGGAGCACATCTAGATGGTTTCTATCAGTAGGACGACTTAAGTGATCTCACTTTCTTATTCACATATTGAATAAAGTTGGCGGTTATCAATATATATAATTTTCGTCTTTCCCTTTCTCTATTTAATTAGTTGTAACAGTGTTATGTTATGCGAGATCCACTCTAACATTATATTGAGTGTTCAGTGGAATGTTAGTTAGTTATTATTGAGATGTAGCTTTTTTGATGGTTTTTACGCATACAGAGAATAAGTTCTAACATAATAACATCAGTAGAAACTGTATAAAAATCTGAAGTTATAACATTATTATTTTCATATGAGATACGAAAATGTAAGTAATGTTATAATACGATTCAATCACTGATATATAATTACTACTGTTTTAATTATTTCAGATACTATAGCGAACTGGTATGTACCTTTCTAACAAAACTAGGTCTTAAGTTATACTGAAGGAACGGGTGTTATGAAGTGTTACACTTTTACAGTCACAATACTGAAGGAACGAGTGTTATGAAGTGTTACACTTTTACAGTCACAATACTGAAGGAACGAGTGTTATGAAGTGTTACACTTTTAAATACTGAAGGAACGGGTGTTATGAAGTGTTACACTTTTAAATACTGAAGGAACGGGTGTTATGAAGTGTTGCACACAGTCACAATTTGTTATGAAGTGTTACACTTTTAAATACTGAAGGAACGGGTGTTATGAAGTGTTACACTTTTAAATACTGAAGGAACGGGTGTTATGAAGTGTTGCACTTTTACAGTCACAATACTGAAGGAACGAGTGTTATGAAGTGTTACACATGGTGTTATATTTATTTAAGTTAAATTTATTAGTATTGTTCAATGAAACAAGTTCGATGCGAATATTGAAAGTTGTGATAATAAACAAAGAAAAATATCAAGCATCCAGTAACATTCGAATACATTAAATGAATTAACCACCTTAAAATCAGATTAAACTGCTCACTAACGTTAGTTATGCTGTCTTTGAGAATCTCTCAGTACAGTTGCCGACTGCAATTAAACTTTTAAGCTCAAATTAAACTTATGAGAACTTGCTTAGAAAAACAAACAAACTTCCTTGCCTATCACGTTCAGTATCAACTGTAATTAAAGTCTTAAATTCAAGTCAAGGTTATGACCTCTTGCTAAGTAAAATTGTGTATGTTATGTCTGGCGATTTCTCAGTTTGTTCATCAACTGCAGCCAACTCTTGAGATCTAATTAAACTTTTGAAAATTTGCTAAATAAAATCAACTACAGTGTTTTTCACTTTAGTCGTCGACTGCAGTTAAACTCTTAAGTTCAAATCCATCTTTTCACAGAGCGCTGAGTGATCAGTTCCCTGCCGCTAGGGGATCGTATTTGCTCAATACGTAGCTATAAAATGATCCAGTCTTATAAACTAATGACGAGCAGTAACAATGTATCATGTGTCTCAGAAAGAGTAATGTGTCAGAAAAGGAAACAGTTTATTTAGTTTTACATTAGACAACAAGTTTATTTAGTTTTACATTAAACAACAAGTTTATTTAGTTTTACATTAAACAACAAGTTTATTCAGTTTTACATTAAACAAGTTTATTTGTTTACTCATATGAATCATAACAGTAGTTGGAAGTTGTCAGTTAGTATTAAAATAACAGCCTCTTTAAACACTATTTTCATATCTTTAGTTCGGACTGTTCCCTGGCAGTGTCATCAATATAAGATACAGCTTAATGTTCTATTGTTGTTTAAGACTCATAATGTGCAGAATTATACATGGACTTTTTTCTCCATTAAAATATTATTATTTGCGAGATTTAGGCCCTCTCTGTACATAATTGCCCAATGAGAGCTCCAGTAAGAGGGCCTAGAGCTACCAAATCATTGTGGAGCATAAAATATTGGTTTACGCACTACATACAGTAGTAAGACAGACGCCGTCGTGTAGCTATGTGCGAAATTCAAAACAACCAAACCAAACAAGACAGACGGACTACAAACTATGAGTTTGCAACTTTCATTTGGAAGTAACACTTGGATATATCAATAGTTTTGTTTACATGATACTCTGAAGCAACACATTTTGAAGTATTGTGAGGGCTGATAGTGTGAGGGTACGTGTTAACGTACACATGTGGTTGCTTTAACAATCTGTCAGTAATACCTCCCAAAGAATTTCTGTTATTTTTTGTGCGGGGCCCGGCATGGCCATGTGGTGAGGGTGCTCGTCTTTTAATCTCTGGGCCGCGGGTTTGAATCCACGTCACATCAAACATACTCGCCTTTTCAGCTGTGGGGTCGTTATAACGTGACTGTCAGTCACATTATTCGTTGATAAAAGAGTATCTCAAGAGTGAGTGGTGGATGGTGATGACTAGCTATCCTTCCTCTAGTCTTATACCACTAAATTAGGGACGGCTAGCGCAGATAATCCTCGTGTAGCTTTGCGCGAAATACAAAACAAACCAAAATTTATTTTTGCTTATTTCTATAGAAAAGTGTGGAAATCATAAGAGAAAGTGCAGTTTAGTTTTTTAAAATTTTTACTGTTTGATTTTTAAAATTAATTGTCTTTCATTAACTCTCACGTGTATACCATACTCTTCGCCCCAGAGTACTTTATCATAGCTTTCTGTTTAGCTCAACTATTGATGTTTCCCTATATCAACTGAAATTATAACTTTCATCAGTCGTTACGATATGTTGGTTTTGCTTCTGCTGCTAAAACATTTCATTTTCTGAAATGGTAACCAACAGATGAATGGTCGTTTTCATTAAAAACGGACATGAAACTGGGACTAACAAACTGTCCTCTTTACATGAAAGAAAATGTGAAAAGGATTCAAGATACTTCATGCACTTACTCTACAAGAGAAACCAGTTTCATATTGACATTTCATGTTCGTTAAACCTATACGAAGGTCACATATTAGTCAGTTTTGTAAAGGTTGGGATTATCTTTAATCTCAGGTTCTCATGTAATTTTGCACAAAATAAATCAATCAAGTGAAGAGGTGACGGTTTACAACAATAAGAAGGAACTCTTTCCGTACATAAGAAAAGTTAAACTACAATCTGTTATGGCTTCTTTAGTGACAGGCTTGGCATGACCAGGTAGTTAGGGCGCTCGACTCGTAATCTGAGTATCATGGGTTCGAATCTCCGGCATATTAAACATGCTCGCTTTTTCAGCCGTGGGGGCATCATGATGTAACGGTCAATCCTACTATTTGTTGGTGAAAGAGTAGTCCAAGAGTTGGCAGTGGGTTATGATGACTGGCTGCCTTCTCTCTAATCTTATACCGCTAAATTAGGAATGACTAGCAGATAACCCTTGTGTAATTTTACGCGAAATTCAAAAACCAAGCCACAGCTTTGTAACACGAATTACATATCCCATACCATACGAGTACAACAGATCATACATTCTGAGGCAAGTTAAAGCTACATTGTCCATTTTCTGGCATGGACACTGTGACTACTGTGTGACAATAACCATTCAAAAAAACTACAGGGTGAAGCGAAAGTTGTTCAATTGGTAAGAGTATATATCCTGTTTACGTATTTGTAACGAGAGGCACGACAAAAGAAATAATAATAAACAATAAAAGTGAAATAAATTTTATTTTATATGTACTAGTCATGACTATCATATCTTTTTATGTTTTTACCATTGCAAACTGTGAGTGTATTACAGTACTTTTCTCACATTTTTCACTAACGGTCTCTCTGAAACCTTTGAGATATTCACATGAAGACACCTATAGCTGGTTTCAATTTAATTGACATTTTACTCACCATAACACTCATGAAGCTATAGTAAAGTAAAGAATTATCAAAGTCAAACTGAGTTATCAGTGATTTCAATTAGTCACCAATTACGTGCTGAATATGACTTTATCACATCCTTTCAAATGTATGGATTAACTTTGGAAACGTGAGGTAGTTGTCTCACCTCGCTAACACTAAAATATTGTCAAGAGTACCAGTTACATCGCTCAAGGTCGCTAAGAGTGAGAAAGGTTACATACAACTGCGAATTAATGCACATATTAGGGGCTACTGTTATTGAACTAATGGGTGGTTAAGACATGGTTTTTCAAACTATGCTCCGCGAGGAAATTTTAGAATGGTAATATTTTTTACCTGAAATTATGAAAATGAATCAGAATACGCTGTACAAAAAGTAAAATATATCTTTAATATAACACGTTTATCACATATTGGGCATTTTAATATTAAATTATACCGAACGCCAGACGATTTTATTTAGCTTAGGGGAAGTTCTCAAGGTGAAAGTGTTAATACAATTTCAATTAACTTGGATAGTGGCCTCACTGGTTGCTAGTAGATGTGGCACCACCTTAAGATCACATGCGTTATTGGAGGTGCAAGATAGCCTAGTAATTTTCGTATAAAACATCGATTAACTTGGGGTAGTGATGCCAACTGTCTTTTGAAAGCCAAATCTGGATTAGTGGCTAAATATAGAACGAAATGAAACATCACGTCTTAGCTGAAACTTGTCTACACTCTTGTGCAAGTTAATTGAAACAAGATGGAAAATTACGATTTTTTTTCAATTTTTTGCGTTTTATTTCTGAGAATCCAAAAATTAATCACAAATTAATACATGATATGACCATCTTTATTTTTCAGAAGATCATTAATCCGCTTTGACATCGAGTTCACGAGTTGACTACAACTTTACTAATTTTGGATTGTGGTACCACACCTCAATTATGTCCTCAGTTAGCTTATCTTTCGTAGTACAGTCTTTTCCCCAAAGTCTTTCTTTACAAATCGCCCAAAGATTTTCAATAGGATTTAAGTCCAAAGAGTTTCCTGGTCAGTCCAGCACTTTATTCGCGTTGTAGTCATAAAATTCTTCACAAGTTTCGATGTGTGTCACGGAGCCAGATCTTGCTGAAAAAATGCCAGATTCATCTGGAAATCTCTTTTTCAATTCTGGAACGACTCTTCTCTGCAAAACTTTTTCTTCAAGGGATGTTTTACGAACTGATTGATGTGAGATTCTCGAAGTTTCTCACCTAAAGATCTGCGAACATGCAGACTTCTTTGACCCTGTACGAATAAATGAGTCTCGTCACTGAATAACATTTTCTTCCATTGTTCTTGCGTCCAATTCTTGTATTTCAAACCTCATTGATACAGTTTTTTCTTCATTGAGTTGGTAAGAAGTTGTTTTTTGACTGGTCTCCTTGCCCTTCTAATGCAATTTCGAATGACGTAATATTCCTCAAAATTTCGTCATATATCCCAAAAATAGATCGACCGTACTGCAAAACACAGCTAATGACACCGTCAGTGTGAAAAAAATGACTATTAAAGGAATTCAGCGGGTCCAGCGAGCCTACAAAAGCCGCCATGCTGGAAATATTGTAAAATTAACATTTGTTTCAATTAATTTGCACAAGGGTGTAGATGAAGTATCAATTGTTTCTGTTTCAAAGTATATTTATATGAAGTATAATTATATTTATGACAATTATAATTGCTAATTGTTAGGTTAGGTTAGATTCGTTGTAGTTTAATTAGACAAACTTGGTACCAATGACTTCTGTGACGTCATTCGCCCGCATGACGTCATATGTTATTTTGTTTCATTTCGTTCGAGATTTAGACGCACGTCAGACTTGGCTTAATATTTTGTTATTTGGCTTAAAAACGTCTGCTAAAAAGCAAAAAACAAATTGTAAAAATACCAGGTTACCATTTTAATTAAAAATATATTATTCTAGCGGCCTAGCCTTTTTTCCACAAATCTTTATTTCTGATTTCGTTATGGCAACGTTGATCTTACGTCGGTATTTTATTGTATGATGATAAAACTCAAGTGTTTGAACGAGTTTTCATAAAGAAACTATTTTGTGTACGTGAAATTACTTTTGAAGTGCCAAAGATATAGTAACACGTTTTTAAACAAATTAATAATTAGTTGTTACCCTTATAATGGCTGAATATCAGTAATAAATCTTCCTAGGCCTAGGCCTAACACGAAATAAGTGGTGTTATCGTCGTGTGCAAGCACTTTTAACTCAGGATGATGCAAGACGTACCGAGACAAGAAAGAAAAGAAAGTATGATGAAAGTTTTATTGAATATGGTTTTATATGGACAGGTAATGAAGATGGACCTAGTGGGTTGTGTGTTGAATATGGAACAGTGTTGAGTAGCAGTAGTTTGGATCCAGCAAAGTTAAAACGGTATCTAGAAACCAAACAATCCCAGTTAAAAAATCCAACTTCCGAGTATTTCAAAAGTAAGTGTTTACAATTAATTGTAAGGAGAGCTACATTTCGTTCGTTTGTTCATAAGGACAACAATGGCGCTCTTATTGCTTCATATCGTGTTAGTTACCGTACAGCAAAAGCAGGTAAAGCTCATACAATTGCAAAAGATTTGATAAAACCATGCACAAAAGATTCAATAGAGTGCACGATTGATGAGAAATTTCTTAAAAACATCAACTCTGTGCCCCTTTTTGACAACTCGGTTTCTCGAAGAATCGAGGATATGTCAGTAAATTGCTTAACGAAGTTAATAAGGCGAGTAAAAGCGAGTCCAACGTTTTCGCTTCAGATGGATGAATCAACAGATATCGCAGGTTATGCGATGTTGCTTGTGTTTGTTCGCTACATTCATGAAGCTATTTTTGAAGATAGCATGCTAATTTGCAAACCTATGTGTACTCAAACACAGGCGAAGAAATATTTAACTGACCGATTTATTAATGGAAGAACATGAGATCCAATGGCAGCTTTGCTCAAATATTTGCACTGATGGAGCTGCAGCTATGACTGAAAAATTTTCAGGCGCAGTGGCACACATAAAAAAGAAAAACCCTGACATCGAGAGTTTCCACGACTGTCTTCATTGTCATCTACTTGCAATGAAACGAATGCCAGAAGACTTAAAAGAGGTATTTGGTGATGTCTTAAAAATAGTTAATTTTATAAAATCAAGACCACTCAATGCGAGGATCTTCAGTTTACTCTGTGAAGATATGATAAGTTTTAGAAATTCGCTGCTTCATACTGAAGTCTGATGGCTCTCTCGGGAAAAAGTGATTTCTTAATCTTATGAACTATGTGAGGAGATAGGCTTTTTTTTTTTTTATTTGAATGCCATTTTGAACTTGCATACAAATTAAGGGACAAATGCTGGATACAGAAAGTGGCTTACTTTTCAGACGTATTTGCCTATCTAAATAAAGTGAATGCTATAATGCAGGGTAACAGGGTAAAATGGAAGCGCTTCAACGTAAGCTAAAACTTTGGGGTGAATGTATATTTATGGAAGAACTTTATTGCTTCGAAAATCTCAGTAGTTTTTTACTTATGAATGAAATTTCCTTAAACGAAGGTACAAAAGTTTTAGTGTTGCAGCACATATCTGATTTGTGTACAACTATTAGGGAGAACTTCTCTCCTCATTCAAAAAAAAAAATACTGTAGATTCAAAATCCCTTTGTTGACTCAGCAAATACCAACGATTTTCCTTTGTAAGAGAAATACCAGCTTATAGAAAGTTCAACTGATTACACTCTGAAAACAACATTACAGCAGGAAGAAATTACACAGTTTTGGATTCAAATGGACATGGAATACCGTAAAATAATTAACAGAGCTTTGAAAAATTTGATGCGTTTTCCAACAACAAATCTTTGTAAGCAAACATTTTCACTGTATACAGCTACAAGACCAAATTTAGAAACAGGATAAATTTTGAAGATGATTTGCGCTTACAGGTAACAACCATAACTCCAAATATTGAACTACTTTGTGAACAAAAGGAAGCCCATCCGAGCCACTAATAAATAAATAAGTACACTGTACCGATACTGACATAAATTTTATAAGCAGAATTTTTTGAACAAGTTTGATTGCTTTTTAAATTTCGTGCAAAGCTACTCGAGGGCTATCTGCGCTAGCCGTCCCTAATTTTGTAGTTAAGACTAGAGGGAAATCATCACCACCCACCGCCAAATCTTGGGCTACTCTTTTACCAAAGAATAGTAGGACATATGATATCGCCCCCACAGCTGAAAGAGCGAGCATGTTTGGTGTGACGGTGATTCGAACCCACGACCTTTGGATTACGAGTCGAGTGCCTTTACCATCTGGCCAGTATTTTTGTAAGTGAAAAGTTTGCTTGAGATCGTTTGATCTCTGTTTTAGTGCAACTCTGATTAATGTTTTTATCAAATTTTATACACCCAGCCTTAGAATATTTTATCAAACATTATTTTGCATCACTGAAGTTAAATTATGTAGTTAGGTACATGTACCGAAAAGTCTTTAGTAAAAAACTCTATAGAAATAAGGTGGAGTTGATTTTGAGAACAAGAACCTACAGAATGAGGTTGTGTGGTGGAGATGAAATGAAAAAAAAGTTTTGTTATTACTGTCAACATTAGTTTTGACATTACTAGCAAATAATGTGACACAATTCGTTAACTAATAAATAACAGAATAATATGGTAGTATATGTACATATATATATAAAACGCTGAAAACTGAAGAAAATGAACGTATGCTTTTACAAAGATAATAAGATAATTTACAGCCGTTTTTATAATTATGTATTTCATTAAACATTTTATTTGACCGAGTAGTTTCATTGTTTTGACTTATTGTGGTGTAGCTTAGCCACTAAGAACATTGAAACAAAACGACAACATAACCATATATCACCAATGGTACAGCAGTATATCTGCGTACTCACACTATTAGAAACCTCTATTTTATACCCGTGGTGGGCAGAGCACAGATAGCCCATCTTGTAACTTTGTGCTCAAAACCAAACAATCAACAATAACCATATATACAGACAACAAATCAGTTGTACATATAATTGATACAGTTACTTCAGGTGTACCAAGAAACGTGATTTTTTATCACGCCTGCAATTTTCGTTGTTTAATAATGACTTCATTGTTAATTATTGGTCACGATAAATACTTTTTGCTACGTCAAAAAATGTAGTAATAATGAAACAGTAGGTTCTTCTGTAGTTAATGCGTTGAATGATTGAGTAACTTTTATGAAATATGTATACATTATTTTTATTTCAGTTTGACTAAATACCCTGAAGCACATTTTCAGTTATTATTTGGTTCACTTGTATCTGCTGACAAAACACATGAGTTATATAAAGCAAACAGTTGTAGTAGGCACAGAAAGAAGATGATCATATCACATCTGCCATCTAGTGACAACTTTTAAAACTACATTCACAATGTTAAAAGTGCATAATATGATAGCTACTGCTACTTTGATGATTTCTTGTACATTTATAAGTATTATTGATAATTATATATCTCTAATGAGAGACCGCTATCATAGATATGATTATTATATAAAAGTGTTACATAAACATCAATTCATTTGTCAATAAAGCAATTCACTCCAAAATTTGATTTTCTAACAAGTTATATTGCAAAATGTAACATAAAAATTTGGTAATGTACTTGTTCTATTGTGGTAAATTCATCGACTTGTTTACATTAAAACTGTATGCCAAATATTATGATTGAATAATAAGCTGATTGTAAATGATAATCGAAGTAAAATTACGATTTTTACAAACCTCAGGAGGTCCTTGGGACATACGAATTGTAATTATATGTATTAAAATAGTATGAAATTTTAAATCGTTTAACACTCCTACGAAAAGTGGGGCCTAATAGGCCCCAGAGCAACTTGAAAGGTTATTAATATTAGGCTAATAATTTTGTATTTAAATGAAATTGCCATTTCATTTAATGAAATTGATTCAATGAAATGAAATCAAATGAAATGGAAATTTCATTTAAATACAAATTTATTAGCCTAATATTAATAACCTTTCAAGTTGCTCTGGGGCCTATTAGGCCCCACTTTTCGTAGGAGTGTTAATATTTTATGAAAACATATTTATGTCATACTCTACTGATACATAATATCATTTACGAAACAGCTTAAGTAACACTCGACTTTCATATAACGGAATCGTTTCCTTAATGTGTGAAGGGACAGGATGCAAGACTCGTAGCTTGTTAAAATGTACAATAAACTGGTATGTAGTAAAACTTGTTCTTATACAAATATAATAACGAACCTATTCAGATAAAAATAGGTAAGAAATATATATACGTATATAAATGTGGAAAAAGTAAGGTATATCTAAGTTTCTTTTGTTTTCTATTACTGTCGTGTAATTACAGTTATTTTCGTGAGAAATGTATAGTTATCCAGTTAGTATATATTCGTTGGTAATCTGCATAGAAGTTCGTTAATTATTCAACAACAAAAGTTTAAAGCATACACTTTATCTGCATAACATCTGTTGTTATTATGCATGGATAACCATGTGTTGCGTTGGTGATGTAGAAGGCTTAGAATAATCAGTTTAAATACTTGAGTACAAGTTAACTGTGTAATTATTAACTCATGGGAAATTCCGACAACTAAGTAAACAATATAACACACTTAGCCTCAATGTATGTAGCTATTGAATACTATTCTTCAAAAAATTAATATTTTTATAAACAAATGTTTAGACCTGCTTTTGATCCATTGTAGCTCAAAATTTCTTATTTTGTGTATCCTTTACTAAGTGTAAACATAGAATTAGTTTTTCATCTTTGATAATTACTCAGTCTAGCGTATTGCAACTGAATTTAAAATCGTAGTCAAACTATTGACAATTTTCTCAGTATTATCAGCTTCCCTCTCTCCCACAATCGATACTAACTTCAAATTAAACTATTTCTAAATCGAACGTTAAAAGTAATCTTGCTGTCTTTCATAATTTATTAGTCTAGTCATTTACTACAATAACCACTTTAAATTCAAATCATAAATATTAAATTTTGACAGTCCTACCACAATGTCTCACACATTACTTGTCGACTGCGGTTAAACCCTTTAAGTTTTGTTTGTTTGTTTTTGAATTTTGCACAAAGCTACGCGAAGGCTATCTGTGCTAGCCGTCCCTAATCTACTAGTGTAAGACTAGAGTGAAGTCATCACCACTCACCGCCAACTCTTGGACTACTCTTTTACCAACGAATAGTGGGATTGACCATAACATTATTACGCTCCCACGGCTGAAAGGGCGAGCGTGTTTGGCGCGATGGGGATGCGAACCTGCGACCCTCAGATTACGAGTCGTACGCCTTAACACGCTTGGCCATGCCGGGCCCCCTTTAAGTTCAAGCCCACTCTTTCACAAAGGACTGAGTTATTAGAATTTGTGTCTGATATGTTAACCTCTTTTTTTTATATATAATAAAACATCAAACGTTTCAAAAGTTTCAAGTACAAATTCCTGGTTTGAATGGCACGTATACTGGCGCCATTTTCAGCGCATTTATTAGTACCCGAACATAGCTTTAAATCTTAACAACTTCATTTCTGACTTCCGCCCCAACTGAAATTTAATTTGACCCTACCACTTACGTTTCCTTTCTATACAGATATATTGGTATTCACAGTAAGAGAGTGATCACTTCAGTGCATTACAAAGTTACATTCGTATTTACTGTTCCATTCTACTCACCCTCTTTCTGCTTTATCTCTATTATATCTTTCCTGTTTTTAAATTTAAGATAAGTTTTTAATGACGATATTTTCCTCATTCCCAAATCTGAAGAAATGTTCCATTTCTTTTTTTGAGGCTGCACCCGACCTGTCGTAGGTATAAATTTTCACAAAGCAACTAAAACGACCAGCAATTACACCCTCAATAAAGGCCTACTCTAACTTTGATTATTCCATTATTGTCTGGACTATAAACAAAACCTCAGTGATGTCGAGAAACTCACTTGTTGAGAAATTTATATGCAAAAACGGCTCGTTTGGGTTGAGAAAATATTTTACATAGAAGAGCGAACAACGTTTCGACCTTCTCCGGTCATCGTCAGGTTCACAAAGAAAGAGGTAACGGACCGGAAGCTGACCACATGTTTGAAAGGGGTTGTGTAACTGAGTGTCGGAATGTAGAGGGCGGTATTAGATGTTTGAATATATAATTTTATTTATTTTATTATATTAATATAGGTATAAAGGCGTTCCTTTATATTGGTTTATTTTGGGTTTAAGTTGTTGCATAAGTAAGGCTTCTTTAATTTTGCGTTTGTTTATGTTTGTTTCTTTATTTAGTATTTGAGTGTTTTCTATGGTTATGTTGTGTTTATTTGACTTGCAGTGTTCGAAAACGTTTTCGAATAAAATAAATAAAATTATATATTCAAACATCTAACAACGCCCTCTACATTCCGACACTCAGTTACACAACCCCTTTCAAACATGTGGTCAGCTTCCGGTCAGTTACCTCTTTCTTTGTGAACCTGACGATGATCGAAGAAGGTCGAAACGTTGTTCGCTCTTCAATGTAAAATATTTTTTCAACCCAAACGAGCCGTATTTGCATATAAATATATAAGATATTGTTCGTAAAATACGTGTGTATGTGCTCATATTTTATACCACGACATATCTCGCCTACGATTCAGCAAAAATGTCATATTATTAACAACATTCTATATAGGTAACTCAGTGTTCGCGGTATGTTCTATAGATTCAATTGTACTGTTTGTTCTAAATTGTTATTCTAGACTCTGCATTAGCGATTTGTACATACAACCTCAAACGTTGTGAGAGTGAAATTAGAGTTAAATGTATGCCATCTGCCATGCCCCTTATTTTCCTATAGAATTTTACTTTTATATGATGTTGTTATAAACATTTCTTTATCGTTTTTTTTTTTTTTTTAAATACGTGTACATTTTCGTATTTATACGAGAATTTAAAACAGTTAAAATGAGTTAGATCTATCATCCTAGATGTTTCTGGAAATCGTATTATTATTTGGCCAGAAGGAAGTTTAGTTTAAAGAAATAGGTGTGGCTTTAATGTTTGCAACTTTCTCCAAAATGTACAAAAATATCTGTGCCTTATACAGAACGAGTTACACTAGAGTTATCGGGATGGCGAGTTTGTTAATCAGTTAATGTGTAACTAGTACATTATCTTGTCAGTTCGTTTATTACAATCATCCAGTAGCCAATTTGTTAGTTCACTCCTGTGAATACTGAGTTCGATTTTCGACGGAGAAGTAGAGACATGAAATTTATAAGTGTATGAGTATCAAAATCCTCATACTGGTATTAATATCTGAATTTCAAATGTCTGATCGAAATCCATTAAAACGTAATTTGATTCACCTATCACATGAATGTCTAACAAGTGAAAAGGATTCAAAAATTTGTTGCTAATGATTAATTTACTTACATTATGCCACACAGCGTTTCATCTCTAAGCGGCATTTTTGAAGTGTAAACATACATTGAAGCTGTTAGGAATGGTTCCTCACACGTGTAGAACGTTTCACTTATAACGAGAGTTTGAAAAACGATTGAGCTTTCAAACAGAGAACAAGACACGAATTAGAGAAAGGTTAAAGTATTATTAATTTCAAGAATTGTAACCAATGGTGAAAGTAATTTCAGCTCTCCACCCTTCACTATATTATTCTGAACGTGGAATAATCTCACCCGGCATTGTGAGATAATTGATCTTTATATAAAGAGTTCTTTGCATTGTTTATCATTACACTTGAAAGTACTTTGCTTACAAATAGATGTAAGGTTGTTGGACAAAATACCAATAAATTAATAGTCAGTGCCAGTTTGAAGCCATTTTGTGTCTTCTAATGCATGAGATTACTGCAGATATAAAATACATGTTATTGGACTGATTATGTAATGCATGATGTTAAAGTAATCACTACAATATTTTTACGTAACTGATGATCAGAAAATATTGATATAATGGACGTTCTTACTGTTTATTTAATAGATATTATTGTTAACGTAAAAGACATTGTTACAGTACGTGTAAGTAATGATTTTGCAATGTATTTATGTTATGGGTAATCTTAGAGAGTTGTATCTAATAGATGATTTTACAGCTTATATAAAAAATTATGTTTTATTAACTGTTTAAACAGGCGTTTGCTAAATTTAGGTAATATGTACATGAATGGATCTATAGTTTATTTGGTGGATAATTTTGCATGATTTGTATACAGGATGACTTTACATCATCAAAAGACCGTAAAGACATAGCACAAGAATTGAAAACAAGTTGGTCTGCGGTAATGTATTTAGTGAAGCTGTTTAAAGTGCAAATTAATTCTATCTCTTTATCTAACTTCATTTTATGATTAATAGTCCTCCAGTATTACAGAACTTTTATGTTCTGTGCATGTAATACTGAAAGTAATTTAAATGTAACGCTTAAAAATTCAATATATTTTTTCTTGCATTTCGGAAAGCACACCTATCCTCCTTCTTTCTATTTTGATAGCAGCATGTAATTTGATTTGTACATACGCGTTTGTAATTATATAGGCTAGCCCATGGAAACTTCTTAAATGTAAACTGAAGAACTCGAATATTTCACAGGTAGAACGTCAGTTAATAACTATTGCATAGCAAAAACAAACAAACAGACAAAAAAACACCAACCAAACACGCTTCAAACCAGTTAACACACAGCGTGTGTGAATAAATTGAGAAATGTATATCATATCAGTTACCAAATCAAAACAGCTGTCTAAGATTTTCTTTATCTGTGAATTGTCTCTTTGTGTTCAATTGCAGGAACGTGGTCTTATCGATATTTGTGAGAAACTGTATGCCTATTAATGACTTATTATTTAGCATTTCGATTTAGAAAGTCCAATTTGTTTAAACAGAATCAGTTTTCTGAGATACTAAAGTAAATATCAGAATCTTCTATAAATGCATATTATCACATATTAATTGGAATTTTTGTATTTTTAAAGGAAAAAACTTTTCGGAAATCAAACAAACTGCGTGGGGAAAAGATCGTCTGCTTGTTATAAAAACATATGTGAACTTTAAAACTACTTTGTATCAGTTCGGATCACAAATGAAATATAATAAAAAGTGTCAAATAAAAGTGGTTTTGGTTATATATATATAACAAGTATTATTATATATCTAACAGTATTATGATATATATCTAACAAGTATTATTATATATCTAACAGTATTATGATATATATCTAACAAGTATTATTATATATATATAACAAGTATTATTATATATATATAACAAGTATTATTATATAAATATAACAAGTATTATTATATAAATATAACAAGTATTATTATATAAATATAACAAGAATTATGATATATATCTAACAAGTATTATTATATATCTAACAGTATTATGATATATATCTAACAAGTATTATTATATAAATATAACAAGTATTATTATATAAATATAACAAGTATTATTATATATATATAACAAGTATTATTATATAAATATAACAAGTATTATTATATAAATATAACAAGTATTATTATATATCTAACAGTATTATGATATATATCTAACAAGTATTATTATATATCTAACAGTATTATGATATATATCTAACAAGTATTATTATATATATATACAAGTATTATATATATATATCTAACAAGTATTATTATATATATATAACAAGTATTATTATATAAATATAACAAGTATTATTATATATATCTAACAAGTATTATTATATATATATAACAAGTATTATTATATATCTAACAGTATTATGATATATATCTAACAAGTATTATATATATATAACAAGTATTATTATATAAATATAACAAGTATTATGATATATATCTAACAAGTATTATTATATATCTAACAGTATTATGATATATATCTAACAAGTATTATTATATATATCTAACAAGTATTATTATATAAATATAACAAGTATTATTATATATATCTAACAAGTATTATTATATATATATAACAAGTATTATTATATAAATATAACAAGTATTATTATATATATCTAACAAGTATTATTATATATATATAACAAGTATTATTATATATCTAACAGTATTATGATATATATCTAACAAGTATTATTATATATATATAACAAGTATTATTATATAAATATAACAAGTATTATGATATATATCTAACAAGTATTATTATATATCTAACAGTATTATGATATATATCTAACAAGCATTATTATATATATATAACAAGTATTATTATATAAATATAACAAGTATTATTATATATATCTAACAAGCATTATTATATATATATAACAAGTATTATTATATATATATAACAAGTATTATTATATATATCTAACAAGTATTATTATATATATATAACAAGCATTATATATATCTAACAGTTATTATATATATATAACAAGTATTATATATATATATAACAAGCATTATTATATAAATATAACAAGTATTATTATATATCTAACAGTATTATGATATATATCTAACAAGTATTATTATATATATAACAAGTATTATTATATATAATATAACAAGTATTATTATATATATCTAACAAGTATTATTATATATATATAACAAGTATTATTATATAAATATAACAAGTATTATTATATAAATATAACAAGTATTATTATATATCTAACAGTATTATGATATATATCTCAACAAGCATTATTATATATCTAACAGTATTATGATATATATCAACAAGTATTATTATATATATATAACAAGTATTATTATATAAATATAACAAGTATTATTATATATATCAACAAGTATTATTATATATATATAACAAGTATTATTATATAAATATAACAAGTATTATTATATATATCCAACAAGTATTATTATATATATATAACAAGTATTATTATATATCTAACAGTATTATGATATATATCTAACAATTATTATATATATATATAACAAGTATTATTATATAAATATAACAAGTATTATTATATATATATAACAAGTATTATTATATAAATATAACAAGTATTATGATATATATCTAACAAGCATTATTATATATCTAACAGTATTATGATATATATCCAACAAGCATTATATATATATATAACAAGTATTATTATTATATAAATATAACAAGTATTATGATATATATCAACAAGTATTATTTTATATATATAACAAGTATTATTATATAAATATAACAAGTATTATTATATATATCCAACAAGCATTATTATATATATATAACAAGTATTATTATATAAATATAACAAGCATTATTATATATATCTAACAAGTATTATTATATATATATAAACAAGCATTATTATATATCCAACAGTATTATGATATATATCTAACAAGTATTATTATATATATATAACAAGTATTATTATATAAATATAACAAGTATTATGATATATATCTAACAAGTATTATTATATATCTAACAGTATTATGATATATATCTAACAAGTATTATTATATATATATAACAAGTATTATTATATAAATATAACAAGTATTATTATGTATATCTAACAAGTATTATTATATATATATAACAAGTATTATTATATAAATATAACAAGTATTATTATATATATCTAACAAGTATTATTATATATATATAACAAGTATTATTATATATCTAACAGTATTATGATATATATCTAACAAGTATTATTATATATATATAACAAGTATTATTATATAAATATAACAAGTATTATTATATAAATATAACAAGTATTATGATATATATCTAACAAGTAGTATTATATATCTAACAATATTATGATATATATCTAACAAGTATTATTATATATCTAACAGTATTATGATATATATCTAACAAGTATTATGATATATCTAACAGTATTATGATATATATAAAAAGTAGTATGATGTATCTAACAAGTATTATGATATATCTAACAGTTTTATGATATATATATATATAACAAGTAGTATGATGTATCTAACAAGTATTATGATATATCTAACAGTATTATGATATATACCTAACAATATTATGATATATATAACAAGTATTATGATATATAACAAGTGTTATGATATATATAAAAAGTAGTATGATGTATCTAACAAGTATTATGATATATCTAACAGTATTATGATATATATATATAACAAGTAGTATGATGTATCTAACAAGTATTATGATATATATAACAAGTAGTATGATGTATCTAACATGTATTATGATATATATAACAAGTAGTATGATGTATATAACAAGTATTATGATATATATAACAAGTAGTATGATGTTTATAACAAGTATTATGATATATATAACAAGTATTATGATATATATAACAAGTAGTATGATGTATATAACAAGTATTATGATATATATAACAAGTGTTATGATATATATAAAAAGTATTATGATATATATAACAAGTGTTATGTAACATTTATTAATGTTATACTTAATTCTTTGAATGCTGTGTTTACAAATAAACAACTCTGTCCCAGCAGGAGATTTACTTTCATATATAGAATAAAAGAAACTAGTTTTATTGTTTCATTATTTACTTAAAACTGGTAAACTTTGGAATGTTTGAAAGAAGATGACGTTTGTTTATCGTGGTACTTGATTATTAATTAATTATTAATTAATTCGCATGAGAGAGCTTTGGAGGTGGACACGTATGTGCCCATGGTAGTAAGTGTTTAAAAAGTGACGTTTCAAAACGCTTCTGTGGTTCAGCGGAAAGTCTCGGAGATTAGCACGCTAAGAATCGGAGTTCGATACCTTTAAAATATTTTACACTTAGCAATAAACGAACAAAGAAATTAAAAAAATCCTCTAATAACAGTTTAACTGCACAAAGTTTTATCTGAATATGGCTTCGACTAATTGTGTGGTTTTTGAATAAGTTTCTTAATACATTTTCTAACACTTTTCTTCCTTGATGACCAACATCTGATAGTGAGCAGAAGAATAGCTAACCATTTTGGTTTTTAACTCACCTGTTACTTACAATAATAATGGTATTTATATAGGCAGTTAGTGTTGGTGACGCATATAAGATATAGTATACTTGTTTCCATTTATAATGTTTTATGTGTAAAACACTTATCAATATTTTACTAGTTTTCAGTTATATAATTAACATATTGTACAACATACTTTTACATCTATTTGTCCTGAAAAGAACGCTTATCTAAATCTTCAAATAATATACAATTTAATTTTAACATTTAACTTTATAAGTTGATTTAGTTCACTAACGTTTATATTTAAAATATCTGTGTAAACAAATATGTTTAACCAATACTAATGTAGATCGTCACTGATCATTTTGTAAGCTAATTGTAACAAGAAGATCTAATGAACTACAGCACGTGCACAGCACTTTTTATGAGAAAATTTAACTAAAATCATGAAAAGTTCAGGTATTTACAAAAGTCAATGTTAAAAGTAGAATTTGAGATCATATTTGAACATATTTCATCGTGTATGTTCTAAAAATATATAGTTTTACATATTTTTCTGTTATTTAATAAAAGATACAGCAAATTAACAACATTTTCAAGGGGACACTTTTTGTTTAGTTCCTATATATTCTTATCTTCCTGTAAAATTTTTCATAAATCATTGTCTAGAGATTGGGTTTTGCTGGTTTATATCATTACGCACAATGCTGACTGAAATCAGTCGCATATAAGCATTCCTTTTATTTCTATCTGCGAGTCATTAACCTTAAATGTAAACAGTAGAAGCAACATTCAAACAGTGTAGACAATTCAACCGTATCGGATATCTAGTTTGACACATCATGACTTTTCACTAACGTTTGTATGGCACTGAATATAAAAGTCAATAAATACTGTATTTATACTTTTACTTTGTATAGTGAGTAATACAAATTATCAAAAGTGTATTCGTGCTCATCTATTTTTTAAGCTTATGTAGAAGATGTTGAATATACGTATTTCACTTACCGTACAATTTCATATGTTCTTATATTTACGTTTCTAACAAATGTATTTAAACATCTAATACAAGTCTCCATTTAGACCTACTTTAAGTAATGTATGTAAGTAAAATCTCACATACTGAAACATTTATTCACAATACTTCATGTGTTAGATAGAGCATTATGATCTTTGATCAACTGTTCAGGGTTGTAGCTAATAATCCACAGTGAATTTACAAGAAAAGTCAGACAATGGATTAATGTTGATGTTTATTGTAAATACCAAAGTAAGAAACCTTTGTATTATTAGAAGTGATATGTGCAATCTTAACTTTCAGGATGTGACGGTCCTGTGATACTTGTCACATATCATGCTATGGCGAAACACATCAGTTTTAATTGATAGGGTGTAGTAAGGTTGGGGAAAAAACACACCTAATGTTGGATGTTCTTTCACTATGAGGATAGTCAAATTAGTTATGGATTTCATGTGGATGATATTTTTGTATAGTTTCTATATTAAGAAACTTTTTATGATCATATTAATTCAAATGACTTTGAGAATTTCCCTCATATGAAGGGTAAAAAAAATCAGATTTTTGATATATAAAATGGGTAAAGTACAGATTATTTATTTGTAGTATTGTGCTTAACATAAAATACACAAATTTTGTTACTTATAGGTGGAACTTGTTTGATCGTGTAAAATGTTTTGGCCACTATATGTATTCAAATCTTATCGTATTCTGGTTCATTGTACACACACAAAAAAAAAAGTAGAAAATATGTTTACCCTTATTTGTTAAAGCGCTCTACTTTAGGCTTAAAATAATGATTTTTTTTCCGTAATTTTCGCTTTGTTAAGGAAAAAAACTACGTTTAACTTTTATTATATTCCATCTTTCCTGGGTTAGCAAACATGAAATGTGTGAAAAGAGAGTAAAGGCATAATATAGTTTGATAATTTGAAAAGATAGTAAAGGTATAATATAGTTTGATAATTTGTTTGTTTTGGAATTTCGCACAAAGCTACTCGAGGGCTATCTGTGCTAGCCGTCCCTAATTTAGCAGTGTAAGACTAGAGGGAAGGCAGTTAGTCATCACCACCCACCGCCAACTCTTGGGCTACTCTTTTACCCACTAAAAGTGGGATTGACCGTCACATTATAACGCCCCCACGGTTGGGAGGGCAACCATGTTTAGCGCGACGCGGGCGCGAACCCGCGACCCTCGGATTACGAGTCGCACGCCTTACGCGCTCGGCCATGCCGGGCCCATTGATAATTTGAAAAGATAGTAAAGGTATAATATAGTTTGATAATTTGAAAAGATAGTAAAGGTATAATATAGTTTGATAATTTTACTTTAACATAAAGATCTGGTCACTAATTTTCATTTTGAACTTATCCAGTTATCACTGACTTAACTTGTTCTTGGTTTTAATTCTAGGCATCATTGGTTTCTTATATGAAAATAAAGTTATGAAATTACTGACACCAGAAATGTTTAACCATAACAAATCGGAAACTTAGCTTTTTCAAACTTTCTTCTTTTAATTTCTTGTAATTTCCATGATTCCATCAAGCTGCAAAACATTGGAAGTTCGATCCCTTTTGTACGAGTAAATCAAGAGAGCCTTACGATAATATGACACATATTGTCGCTAGATAAAACATGGTTTCTATGAATAATCAAAGTACTTACTTGTTGTACTTAATTAAGCTTCTTCAGTCTGCCTAATTATTCATGAATCGCTTGTTTGTACAGAATGATGACACACCTTTTTGGCGTGTTAGAGAATGCTTGATTTCAAGTTGACTGTTTCTTGAAGCATCCAATGGTTTGACTTGTTGCTATAATGCAGTACGTGGTTCCTCAGGACGTATTAAACTATGTATTTATAATGTCTGCAGTTTATACAAGAAACAACAAGAAACGTACTCGTAAATAATTAGTTTAATATTATTTACTTGATTTTTAAGGAGGGAGTTATGTATCTTGCATAAACTTTTATTTACTGAACAATGATCCATGTCTTTTGATAACGTTTGTATCTTAAAAATCATAAGACAGACTTATAAACAACTTACATTTACAGATTGCACCATTCAAACTTTACAGTAAGTAAACATATATTCTAATATTGATATCTAATTAAAATATCCAAAGAAACAAGTTAGCACAGTATTACGAATGATCATAATAATAAAATAAAAACTAGAACTATCGCTTAAACCTAGCGATAAACCAATGGACTAAGAAACATTTTTTTTTTCAATTCTATAAACACTATGGTTACAATAGTGCGGAATTAAACCTCTTTGTTTTGTTACTAATCTGCAGGCAGTTGCCGCCAATTCTACAAAGCTTCACCATGAATACTCTGCCAAAACAATGTATCACAGTTTGTTTGTTTGTTTTGAATTTCGTGCAAAGCTACTCGAGGGCTATCTGCGCCAGCCGTCCCTAATTTAGCAGTGTAAGACTAGAGGGAAGGCAGCTAGTCACCACCACCCACCGCCAACTCTTGGGCTACTCTTTTACCAACGAATAGTGAGATTGACAGTCACATTATAACGCCCCCACTGCTGAAAGGGCGTTATAAGGCCCCCACTGCTGTAATAACCTTAATTATAAATTGTATTGTTGTTTGTATATTAAAATATATTCATGTTGAGAAGAAAATTGTGTGTATCAATCTTGTTGGCAAATTTCGTAAATTTGATACACATTAAGGGGGAGTTAAAGAAAAAAGAGCTGATAGCATTATTGTGCTTAGTAAGCTTTTGTTCCATTCATATCCCACTATATAATACGACACCGGCAGTACTTAAAATATTTATCTTTTAAAATATATAATATTCTCTTATATATATACTGTATTCCACTTAATAACTATGGTGAAAAATCTTTTCGTTCTAATCTAAACACTAACGTTAAATTTGAAGATAGTCACTTACGAAATACAAATAGACACGCCAAGGGCCCGGCCTGGTCAGGTGATTAAGGCATGCGACTCGTAAACTGAGGATCGCGGGTTCGAATCCCAGTTAAATGAAACGTACTTGCCCCTTCAGCCGTTGGGACGTTATAATGTGATTATCGATCCCACTTTTCATTGCTAGAAGAGTAGCCCGAGTTTCGAGTTTTATAAACTTGAGGCGAGATAGTCGACACTTGATCAGTGTGTAAAAAAAATATAACCATGGAAAAACAGAGAAATCGGAAGACTAGTAAGTAAGACGTGGATAAAGTCCAGCAGGATTATGGAAGTTTAATTTCTACAATTTTAACTTACTTTCTAACAGTGAGTTAGACAGTGCCTGTTAACATTTCTGGCGTCTATGAATTAGAAGTTGATGAGAGATTTCGAAGTTCAGAGAATTTTCTTTCTACAGTCTTTAAACAAATTATCTTCTTTTAATTGATTTAAGTTCGTATGAGGAAAAGCAACTTTACCTGACAATGAAGAAACAATTCTATTGAAAATCTTCTCAACTGTGAATAAACTGATTTAGGCTTACTGCAAATATAATTTTACAGAGATTCCCAGTCGAATAACCAATATGCATTATATATATCATGGATTGACAATTAAACTCGTTGTACGTTTGTATTATTGAAGATTCAATGACATTTTGTATGAGTTGTGTTAATTAAGTCGGTGTAGAAACTTTATGTTTTGTTCTGCAATGATTTAACACTATTTGTAAGATTTTGTTTGCTTTTTGTTGGAAGCTGGAATATTTTCAGTTTTTCCCTTTTCTGAGCTTAAATAATAGTTTCTGTAGTCTTTTATTTATGCTATTGTTTTTAATTTGGCACACATTTATGTAATGTTGTTTTTTTTTAGCCTGCTGTGATTACAAGATAATACGTGAAGTCTCTGTTGAGATGCTATAAGAAGGGTAGGCTAGGCCTACACGTAGTTTAAGAAGGGTAGGCTAGGCCTACACGTAGTTTTTTGCGTTGCTTTGTTTTCTTGTGTGTACCCCTTTAACTCGGTTGTCAGAAAAAAAAAACGTGTTTTGTTACTAGAATAGCTTATACCTGCAGCAATCTATATGCTTCCGTTGATACTAAACTGGAGTAACCTACTTTAATAATAAATAAATATCGTTCTTTATTTAAACATACATGCACACGTGTTCTTTTACACATTGTTTTCAACCACATATTTTTGTCCGTATTTTCTCCGCATGTTTTGGGTATCTAAGGTTAATTACTTTTTTTTTCTATTGTTATTCTAAGCACTCTCTTCATTTACATTTATGTGCATTAGTTAGTAAATAGAATTTTCTTCGGGGAAAAAAAAAGTCTGTTTAATGTAAACGAAACAAATATATGTGCTTATTGATTTATCTTTAATAATGAATAATTCATAAATTTTGTGTATGTACGGTGTTTAATATCACGCAAAGCTACTCAAGGGCTATCTGCATTGGCCAACGTTAATTTTGAATGGATAGAAGGAAGGCAGCTACTGGATACCGCCCACCGCCAACTAGTGGGCTACTCTAAGCGAATAATTGGATTTAATCATGACTTTTGTAAAACACCCTCGGCCCCAACGTGCAAAGCAAACAAGGACCAATGCTAGAGGAGCGAGGGCTGAGTCCCCTGAAATGTTGTTGGCCTTCCAAGCTATTTCAGTCCATTAATACAATATATCTTATCGGATTCTTATGCAATACACCGGGCCAAGTGCGGTTCAATGAAAATAGTCATGAAAAGCTAGATACAAAATGTAAGCAAATCACGTATGATACGTTCCGTTATTTGGTTTATAGGTCTTGATCACAATGTTAGACCTTAAATTAAAAGTGACATTATTTTGAAACCTTTAAATCCCCACAAACATATAGTGCAATATCTCATTGCGCTTTGTGCAATGTAATTTACAAAGATGGATCTGGTTTTCTTTACAAACAGTTACACTTCGTAATTATATGGCTTAAATAATACGCTTATTCGTTTGTTATCCATAGAAGTATTTAAATTCACAACAAGGGGGTTTATTTTAAAGGATTACTTTCATTCCTCTGAAATTATTAGAAAATCTGAATCTGGTGAGTCAATAAAGGCTAGGAAATCTGAATCTGGTGAGTCAATATAGGCTAGGAAATCTGAATCTGGTGAGTCAATAAAGGCTAGGAAATCTGAATCTGGTGAGTCAATATAGGCTAGGAAATCTGAATCTGGTGAGTCAATATAGGCTTCGGCTGATTGTTGTTTGTTTACTGCAAGCCCTTAAGGCTATCTGCCGTCGTCTCTACGGCTGGCCAGCATCACTCACCGCCAGTTATTGGGCTACTCTTTTTAACGAACGGTGTGATTTACCGTCACATTATAAATTTGTAGCTGAAAGAGGTCAGCATGTTTGGAGTCGAATTTCAGTTCTGGGCCCCGCATGGCCAGGTGGTTAGTGGTTCGGTTCGTTATATGAGGGTCGCGGGTTCTAATCCCCGTTACACCAAACATGCTCGCCCTTTCTTTCAGTCGTGGGGTATTATAATGTGTCGGTCAATCCCACTATTCGTTGGTAAAAGAGTAGCCCAAGAGCTGGCGGTTGGTGGTGATGACTACTAGCTGCCTTTTCCTCTAGCCTTACACAGTTAAATTAGGGACGGCTAGCACAGATAGTCCCCGTGTAGCTTTGCGCGAAATTCAAAAGCAAACAAACAAACAAGTGCAATTCCGCGAACTACGGATTATAAGTCAAGTGTTTTAACCATTAGATCATACTAAGTCCTAATTAATTGAACTGGAAGAACTTTAGAAAAACAAGATTATTTGTTTTCGTAGAATTTTTTACGAAACAAGCAGAAAATATGGTTACAAAAAATTAAGAAAGTGACCGTTTTTACCAGACTTCTGTTGTTTCACGAAAAGTATTGATTGAAGTGCTGATCACCATTTTTGTGTCATATCAACCAGACGATCAGGATAAACATTAAAAGATCTTGAAAATATAAGTATCAGCACTGTTTATAAAACAACTGCCCTTATTGGACTGTCATTTCTTTTCATTCAGTTTATTTAATCAATGAGCGATAGTCACTCAGGCAGCACAATCACGTGACAGTTATACCCATCATACTAAAAAGTTTATTTGTGTGTGTTTGTGTTAGCATGCATCATGTAGATTTAACTGGCTGTGTAGCCTTAAGTTCTTGTGTGGAAAGTGTCTGATGATGTACAAGGGTTAGCATCTAATGAAGTTATTTAGGATTTAATAACAAGAGAAAGAAGAAAGGAAAACATTATTTAACACTATCCTAATACAGTTTTGTTTTCTTAACGGGTACCATTGGCTAAGCACACTTCCTCAGTCATTTACTCATGAATTAACAATAGTAAAGTATGAGAGATAAAAACACTTGAATCGTTGTTTTAAAGGTCTGTAAACAATGGAGCTCATTCAAGCTCTTGTTCATAAATTCATAATCTGATTTCTTTTATTGACCAAAATTCAGTATTTTCAGCATATGTCAATTGGTTCAAGTACGTAAAAGTTGAATAGGATAATTAACTGTTTTGACACGACCCTTCAGATTTAACGAAAATCATCAGAAAAATGTGTTTTCCATTTGAATTGTATGATAACAGTAGGCTTAGGGTGAGTTGAATCAATATAATTGCAACAGATTTTGTATTTTTTTACATTCGAACCATCTACTCACAAGACGAAAACCAAACTATTCAAGAGCATTTTCTTAGTTTGCTTTTCTTCTATTTATATCGCTCTTATAGCTTGTTTCGTTCATTCTACTTGTCAAAGTGTGTTATTACGACAGACGTCAGATGATTAGGGTACACAGTGATAAGAAGAACTGCTGTTGTCTTGGTTCTAGGAAGAATTTTAATCTCTGCTATGTCACGTTTATGTCGTCTAGTAACTCTATTGAGATTAATTTAGAGAAATAGAGCTTGCAGTAAACTACATTGACTAAGTGTTGGTCTGAAGTACATTCCCCAGTTTTCGCTTAAAATTGTGATTAAAAGATGATTAAAAACTATGATCGTTTTCCTCTACGTTTGGATGAATATTAAAGAGTTAGGGTTATACAAGCATTATTAACCTGAACTATTGAGTCACATAAACGGAATTATATGGACTGAACGAAGAAATAATTTCTTTGAAGAAATACAACAACATTATTTCGATAAAATATGTTTGATTCTGTTTTTGTATTGAGCTGCATAGCGGTGATAGACATTCCATGATTGGCTAAACTGCTTACGTGCTGAAAGTCACGAGTGCTATCATTAGATCATCAAATATGCCTTCCTTGTAACTTTACAGAAAATTACCCGCAGCTAGACTTACAACGTTGATGAACATTTGTAAATCTGGAAAGTTTATTGAATGATAATTTATGTTCAATTCACTACATATTTTATGAATATGTACCTTATCATAGTATTAATTAAATTAATTTGTTAATAATTTACTTTCAAAGCTTTCACTTTCATGTATCAGTGAAAAAAAAGAAAAGTCGAGAACTTATGATTAAGTGATTAAAATGTTTAACGTTATAAATTTCTTGCAGTGCTATACAGTTTGCTCTATTGTTTTGATAAGAAGAGTCTTCTAGTCAAAGTAGAAAATGGTGTCCTTCACTTAGAGAAGTGTGTTGACATTTTCTGTTTTTAATAATAAGATTTCGAAAATTTTCTTATTTTCTTTTAAGAATTGAAATTCTATTAGTGTGTGTTGGTTCAGGATGTTGGTGAAGTCTTTATGTTTTTGTTAATTATCTGTTTTAATACACCATTAAAACTTTAGTTAATGAAACCTGCTTGAATGTAATTTATTTTGTCTTTGTCAGTTCTCTGTTTGGTTTCAGTTTTAACGTTCCTTAATTGGATGTATTTTTTATATTTTTGTCTTGATACAGTTTTGTTTTATGAATAGTCTTGATATATTTTATATGCAAATAAGCTTTTCAGTTTAATTATTTTAACAATAATTATGTTATCAGTTAATTATTTTTTTTATAACATAGTTCAACTTAAGTACAAAAGTACATGTGTTTGTTTCTTACTTGATTGAAGAAACACAGTTGTGGAAAATGAATACATCAAGGCAAATATTTATACGTTTTGACATATATTTTTTTACATTATCTTACTATAAAGATGGCCCATTATGCGTGTATTGGCATTTATCACCCAGAATTGGTTGGCGCGATTGCTAGATTTTCTTTATGGTAAATGGAAATTGTTAGACAGTGTACAAGAGCTATTTTATTTTAGGATTAGAAATGGATCCTGTAATAGGAAACATTTTATCTCCAAGTACTTAATCAGTTAAATGAGTATATTAGCATCTAATGAGGTCAGTTGGGATTTAATACCACTAATAAGAAGGAAGGGAACATTATCTAACATTGTCCTATACTCAGTTTTTGTTTCTTAACAGGTATCCTCAGCTAGTAATTAATTATTTTAATAAAAGAACAAGTTGAAAAGAAAAAAAAGAGTTAAAACATAAAATAGACAAATAAAACAAGGGCACAAGCTGAATAATGAAGGAACTGGTGAACATTGAAGACTGTAGTGTTCACCATTATGTTTTAACCCTTGCTAATATAGTAGAATTTATTATTCTAGTTTGTAATTGTGAATACTTGTGTTGTGGATATGATGCCTTTTTCTTTTAACTTGATTTAAATTATCGAACGTAAGGGGCAGCTGTCATACTGTCGTATTTCATGATGGGGATTACTGGTTCAAATTACCACAAGTTAATGACAAGTTGAGTTATGAACAACTGAAGCTAACATGTTATTTAAATGTAAATATTATTCTATCTCCTATATATCTAAGACGCTAGTAGTCTGTTATAACAGTCTACAGAAATGAGATATTAAGGTTTCAAATAACTGTATATTTAAAAACATTACCTGCTTGTTGGATGAAATTTTCACTGGTCAAGTTTCAATTAATCAATTTGGGTAATTTTTTTACCAAAATTAAAAACATATTAATTTCTGAACAGCTAAAGTTAACATCAAATACGGGGCAAACATTTTTGTGTCATGTAAGTATTAAACACATTTTAGACTTTTATAAATTCATTGTAAACATTAAGTTTTAACTCCTTTCATTAGAAGTTGGCATTTAAAATTGCTTTTACTCGTGTTATTGTTTTGTCTTCAATTTTTTTCAAAACAATAAAAAAGTAGAACAGTTTTCAATATTAAATACATTTTAATTTATATTATTATTGTCTTTATGCTGGCAAGATAAACAAAAATATAAGTTACGGAAACTCAGTGTTACAGTTATCGGTTTAATTCAATAAGTAGGAACTGCTTTAATTGTAATTTCTTCTGATAAGTAATACACATTTAAGAAACAGAATACTTTAGCATTCTAATCTATTTGAATGTATGACATAATGTTTTTCATAGCAGAGTGTATGCTAAACACAAAAGAATCCAGAAAGTGTCACAACAACATATGGTAACCCATTTAATGTAGCTTATAATAGACTAAGCCTAATATAACCAATGACACGTTAGGCTACAACATGGCAAAGCAGCTCTTTAGAACAAAAACAATGTTGCATATACCAATGAAATTTGAGCTACAGAATAGAAAGTTGTAATAAAAGACTGAACATTACCTATTAATTAAAATAAATAAAATAAATAAAGCATATGGCCGAAAACAGAAAATTAACACAGAAAAACATACGAGTTAACATGGATGCATAGAATAAATAAAAACTAAATCAAATAAACAAAATAGTAGTTCATCAAACTAAACAAAGCAAATTAAAATATCAAAATAGCAATCAAGATTTCAAGATAGCTAATATGTAAATAGAAATTGTTATGCAAACTAAACGTAGTTTGAAATGAGCCTAAAAATCTAATATAAAATAGAACATCTTTGAGGTAGGTTGTGATGATAGGATACCAGGACGGCTGGTATGGGTACTAACACTTTTACTAAAAAAGCAGAGAACAACATTTTGACTTTCTTAGGTAAACTTCATTATTAACCTGAAGATGATCTAAGCAGGTCAGAACGTTGTTCTCTGCTTTATTAGTAAAAGTGTTAATACACGTACCAGTTGTCCTGAGATATATTTTCACTTCAAGTGGGTTTCTTGTAAACAAGAATCGTTATCACAGTTAACAATCTATACGATCACCTAAGTTTTCATAATTAGTTATTAATTACTAACTAGTTCTTAGCCTACGTTTCGGCTGACAGTCTGCTGTTGTCGTCAAGTTAAAACACTTACATCAATATAACAGATTTTCTTACGTTATTAAAACAAGCAAAATATGACATAAAGCGAGAATAAAACCATAAAGTTTAAAGTAGTGATATAAAACACTGGAGGTATTAATAATTGGACAATTTTTAATTAATTAAAATGTAATACCATCTTCCTACATACTCAATTTTTAATTTTTAAAACTTTACAAAGCAAGTTTTACTATAAAATGAATTTTTAATAAACTACTTTATGACGAGAATGTTTATAAAAATAAAAGTGAAAGTTTTTAACCTTATTTATTCATACCCGTAGATACTATATGTAAATTATCTATTGTCTACTGTGTGTGTGACCGCAATAGCTTCAAGAAGAAAGAACCTGCAAATTGGACGTTTTTCACCCATACAATGTGTATCCTGAGGGTGTGTATCCGGGTGTTATTAGAAACTTATAATTTGTAAACTTGTGCTTAAACAAAATTCAACAATTAAGGTGATCTCATCCATGTACGTGTGTACATTCGCGTGCGTGTTTTTTAGTCAGGCAGGCTGACGAAAAACCGCATAGAAAAGAGATGATTCCTTATATTAACGATTCACAGAACTGTAATTTGTTTAGCACATTCATCTTCCAAGAAAACCATGGATTCAAGCATGCAGAACATATGGTAGAAAGGTATCCAGTAGAAACAGGCTGAAGAAACACTTCCAAATATGGCGTAGTATGCACAAAGTCCCAACATTAATGTTATTAAAGCTGTATGAATGTGTGTGAACATTTATAAGGTCAAAAAATTAAATAACATGGCTAAATTGTGGGAAACAAAACACGATATTTAAAACTTTTTCACAATCGTAAATTAATAAATGTATAATGGCTTAAGAATAAGAATTAATAATTAAGAAACTCAATCCCATCTTACAATTTATTTTATTTTTAAAACTTTTTCTCTAATAATACATTATGTGAACTGCCCTGTCATCCGTTAGGGCGCCATAAATTTTACTAAGTGTCCAAGATTACACTTGTAATGGTCCCCAGTGTTGTACATTTTACTAAGTGTCCAAGATTACACTTGTATTGGTCCCCAGTGTTGTACATTTTACTAAGTGTCCAAGATTACACTTGTAATGGTCCCCAGTGTTGTACATTTTACTAAGTGTCCAAGATTACACTTGTAATGGTCCCCAGTGTTGTACATTGGTCTTGAAAATATTTTCCTTTCTTCTATTTAACGAACTCTCATTGATTATTTCTAAACAACTTTAATTTGGTTTCATATGTCAAGAGCACACAACTTCCACTTTGTTCGTCCCATTGTTTGACGTCTAATGCATATGTCAGATTTTTGGGTTGGTTATATCTCCGAAGCATTGGGGTTTGAGAATCTACACATCTACTAAACTCGTTTAGTGCTAGTAGGTATTTTACCTTTCTGTAGGAAACATTCACTAAGAATAGATCATTGGAGATTTGTACTACATTGTCACGTATTACGCAAAGAGAAAAAACTCACAGTTACTAGTTACTTAAAACCCGGCATGGCCAAGCGTATTAAGGCGTTCGACTCCTACTCCGAGGGTCGCGGGTTCGAATCCCGGTCGCACCAAACATGGTCACCCTTTCTGTAGTGGGGTGTTATAATGTAACGGTTGATCCTACTATTCGTTGGTAAAAGAGTAGTCTAAAAGTTGGCGGTGATAACTAACTTCTTTCCCTTTAGTCTCACACTGCTAAATTAGGGACGGCTACCGCAGATAGCCCTCGCGTAGCTTTGCGCGAAATTCAAAAACCAACTAGTTACTCAACATCACTTTTGTAGAATTTGTGCTTCCTACTTCGATCAATTATATTATCAACTCACTAATCTCATAAACCCTACTTATATATCTTCTAGTGATACATGAAGTTTTACCTTAATCTGTAACATGGTGTAGCTTCCTAGCCGAAACTCCAATTTATATACTTTTGTAACGTGGCATTCCTGAGGACCATGAATGCATTCACAATACAACTTCTGGAAATAGTATTACTCTTTGTCTTCACATTTATAAACATTATGTCCCACTTAGGATGACAGTCAATCATGGTGTTAACTCTGAAAACATGACTGCACTTTACTGCAGATCATTTTTATATGGTATTAAGTATGAGACAATTTTAACTTTACACCCATTTTATTCACTGTTTCAATTATGGTTTACAATACTGTATGTTTATAGAGCCATGGTGTGTGTAGCACATAGTCAAATGTCATTTATTATTGATAATAGTGCACAGCATGCAAAATCCTCCACTTCATAAAAACTACTACAATAAATAAATTATCAAGCCCTTTCATAAAATCAGAACACATATCACAAAATAATTATATCAGAATAATATAATAATCATGCTACTAAAATATTAGATCGTAATAAACGAACACTTTAAAAAATCTTGAAAATTTGACATAACATTTTAGGCACACAGAAGTATTACTATGCAAGAACTCAGTGTCAAAACTTGTTTGAATTGTTACTAAATAATTAAACCTCAATTAACGGTGCTGTCAAAGGGATATTAGTTTACAAGAAATTAGTATCAAAACTATAACAATAAATCTTAATATGAAATTTTAGGCTTTGTATTTTTGGTAGAAAATTCAATAGAGCATTTAAATATGTTTTCATTGCTAGTTTAACCCTTCAAAAACCTACAAAATAGCCAAACCTGTTGTCAAGTTTGAATGCTTTAAACTATAGATAGCCTGCTTTATGTACTTTTGGAAAACTATAAACATCCCGGGTTCACTACTTGGTGATCTAAGGTTTAAATATTGTGGCTGAACTGACATATCATTGTTCTTTAATTTCAGGAGATATCTTGTAATTTCTCTAGTGTCAGAAGGATATTTTTGTGCAGTTGGTCAGGGTGGCCCACGGAATGTGGTCCACTACAGTCAAATTAGCAAGAACTAACACCAGGAAAGTTTGGTTGGCCTATTGAACGTAGGATAGAAATGAAGTCTGGGTTTCACCAAACGTAGAGGGAAATGTTGTAGAAATGCTGGTGAGATTAATCCTCAAATTGTGCTTGTGCTCAAGATGGTATCTGAATGTTGACATTAACAGATGGGTTTCCAAGGTTGCTTCATAATGTTTTCATTTTTCTACAGTTGTATCTTTTTGATTGGTTAGTTACTACTTCCAGACTTTTCTGTGGATATAATCCATTTCTAAGTTGTTTTCAAATATAAAAACTAAACAATACAAATATCAGTCCAAGTTTCCGAAATTCTACTTCACGTACCAAAACATACAGCTCATCCAAACCAGTTAGTTATACGCGAAGCTTAGATATATATACAACCATATATCCCATCTATCTCCGATGTAAATTTCTGTAAATGAATCAGAAATTCCAGTGACGTCATCGCAAAATAATAGGTCTAATATAGCGAAGTTTATGCGGCGAAGTACACCTCATAACAAACATGATAGACATTTCAATGTTGTTTAGCGAAAAGTATCTTGAAAGGGCACCGAAAGATTCAGAGCAGACGTTGTGTATTCTCATGCATAATTATCAATAGCATAAAGTAAAGATGCTGTACACTTTTAGCCAGAAAACCTCCTATTAAAAAGAATTATACCTCTCTAGCCCTGCATGATTCTGTAAACTAGCCATAGATACAGAGTTAGAGGAGATTTGTACCAGACAAATATCCCCATTTTTGCTATCTAAACCTTCTTGATTTCAATCTCGGAGAACAGCTTGATCTTGGTAGCTTTTAGGATGAACTTTGACATGTTTCCGCACTTTGGAATGATTTTCAGCACCTTCCTGGACTTTGGGATGGGCTTTGGTACCTCCTCGAACTCGAATTTGATTATGCAACACAGAAACAAATGTACAGTATCTTAACTTTTTCATAAAATAATACGAAAAGATTTAAGCAAGCATTAGATAAATAATCGGAGCTCTTTCTTTCAGTTTGACTCGATGTTACATGTTTTGCAAATTCATTAGTTTAGCGTACTTCAAACAACAGGCATGAGTACATTAGCTAATTCATACTTGTCAAAGGTGCCATTTGATTACAATTTTTTTTTTTGGTAAAATGATGTTGAAATTATGTGAAAATAAAAATTTTGGATCATTATATGAACACGTTTCTGATTAATTAATAATTAAATTCGAACAAGAAAACTCCTTGAATGATTTATCATAACAGTTCTCTAATTTTATTTTGAGTGATTTAGTGAAAATGACATGAGATACTGTTACTATTCACCAATGAATTTAACTCTTTCGCTCAAACTATGGGATCGCTGATTCATATGGCTTTTATTTCTCAGCAGCTGATTGATTTTAACTTTCATTTCTCATTACCATATTATTAGCTTACAGATTTTACTTTATTCCAACCATAATATGGAAAGGCCAGTTCTGGCATCTTGGTAGCTGTTGTAAAGAGGACCCATTTCGTTTAGTTTGTCATAGTTTGTGTATAAGTAACTTGCAACAGTGTTTATGTCATTGTTGGTTGTTTCATGCATCATTTCTACCGTTCTATTGTTCTCATACCATCAGAAGTTTCTGATGTTGTCAAAGTATGTTGTTTAGCTTGTTTTGCACACACCCATTTCTGTACGCCATTGCAACAGTTCACTTTTCACAGGATAAACTCGAAGATGTTGACATGAAGACAGGGTAACAAAAAATAAACAAATGATAGATCTTAAAATAGTGATAGGTCAGCATTCTGTAATGTTATTTATTTGCATTTCGTTCATCCAGTAATACTTACCACCTTATAGGTGATGTGCAACAATATGAACATATATAATATATAAAAGTCCATACGATATAATTGAGGCTATGATTGCCGAAGCAACTACATACACGTGACTTGTGTCATTTTTCCAAATCTTTCTTCACTATGTCGTGTAAACTCTTACTTTGTTGAAACACTGGGACGGTTTTAGTCACCGACTTTTCCTCGTGTTAACAATATTCTTTCGGTAGAATCAAGATAAAGCTGGAATTTGATCCTTAATTTAAAAAAATCTGTCAGGCAATAATTAGGTTTAAACACACTTCTCAACTGTAATTGTAGATACACCATTCGCATGACATTTCTTAAACTAATTCTTAAATTTCGCGCAAAGCTATTCTAGGGCTATCTGCGCTAGCCGTTCCTAATTTAGCAGTGTAAGACTAGAGGGAAGGCAGCTAGTCATCATCACCCACCGCCAACTCTTGGGCTACTCTTTTACCAACGAATAGTGGGATTGACCCACATTATAACGCCCCCACGGCTGGGAGGGCGACCATGTTTGGTGCGACCGGGATTCGAACCCGCGACCCTCGGATTAGGAGTCGAACGCCTTAACACGCTTGGCCATGCCGGGTCAAGTCAATATTTAATGGACTGATTCATTACTGTAACTTAACATAGCAATATTACATTTGTTGTTTGTTTATTATGAATTTTGCGCAAAGACACGAGAGCTATCTGTGCTGGCCGTCTCTAATATGGAAGTAAAAGACTAGAGGTCATCACCATCCATTGCCAACTCTTGAGCTACTCTTTTACCATCAAATAGTGAGATTGACCGTCACATTATAACGCCTCCACGGCTGAAAGAGCGAACATGCTTGGTGGGACGAAGATTCGAAGACCCACGACCTGCAGGTTGAGAGTCAAGCGCCCTCACCACCTCACTTAACATACAGTAAGAGCCAAAACTTCTGAAAGAAAAGTGTTGGTTTGTTGTACACTTATTACACTCTCTCACCTTTACAACAGACGTAAACAATTAATATCGGGATGTAAGTAACTGAGTAACAAATACTTAACAGGCCTTCCTATACCGTCAGCTATGCATGTATAAATCTTCCGTTTTCTATCTACAGTCCACCATATTTGCCTCAGATTAGGTGAATTGAACACGAATTTCAGATTTATTACACATATATGCCATTAAAGGCTTAAGTGATCTATTACATTAACTATGATGGAAATGTGGTAATTTTGAGTACATTATCTGTAATTAAAAAAAAGGTAAACTTCTTGTGTCATACACTTCCCGTTGATGGCAAGTTTCTTTAAAGGTATACACGGGACTCGGTAGATGCATGGAAAAATGATATGATTGACTTATCAACGCATTTGTTAAGAAATTATTAATTTAAGGGTGAGGAAGTAAATAAGGACGTGGTTGATAGAAGTCTTAACAACAACCAGTAGGAGACTCTGGAAGTCAACAGAAATAAAGGACAGCATTTGTTACTAATATTCGATAACTGAGTCATAGTTTAGTATAAATGTACCAACCTAGGTATGCGTTTTGAAAGAACGATTACTCTCAAGGTAAATATTGACTGTTTGTGGATGTTTAAGAATAAACATATTATTTATATAAAATGCTTAAAAACAAAACTCGTATTTACTATTTATGTAATACTATGAATACGTACATTATTTAAAAATAAGTACCAATTGTGTAATGGAAAACTTAAGTTTACTCCAGGGGTTAGAAAACATGAGTTTGAAGAACATTATGTAGGTATTCACTAACGTTTAAACTCGAATAATTGGTGTCCATTTGTCAATAAAAGCAAAAAATACAAAATTGTGTAAAATACAGTCTTTTTTTGAAAGCTTCTCACGAAGAAAATGTAAATAGGTATATCTGTAAGGGAGGCAGGTAGGATGTTTTGATTTATTCTCACAGTATGTAAGAGTTAGAATTTGGCTCTCTTGAGTGCAGCTTTATTTGTAATAGGTTTTCTTTCTAAGCTACATTCCTTCCATATAGACGACGCAAACGTCCTTATGCATTCCAAAGAAAATGTTTTTCAAATTAGGCTTAAGCCGATTTCGAGGTCCCACAATCCCACAGCCTTAGTACTCTTGGGAAAACAGATGATGAAATATGAATACCAATACACCTGATCACTGAGTGTAAAATAATATACTTGATTATACCCTTGTAGGATTCATAAAGCTGTGTAGGGAATCTGTTATGGTGGCAGTCTGCCAATATCCCTCATTACTTTAGTTACGAAGTCTACTTCAAAGTACGTTACTTCTATAACATTGTTATACGTCTTATTTTTCTCCATTTCTCAAGTTCGACACGTAAAACGAAAATTGGATTTACATTTTAAAAATCTTAATGTTGAATATTTTTTCTTTAAGCCGTTCGATGTGCATTTTTAAACGTTCGTGTCTAAATTATTGTTGATACAATTCCAATTGTCAAGGTGATATAAATGTTGAGCACGCCACTGGTGATAAAATATGTTTTCGTTTCGGCGTAAAAATAAAATAAGGAAATTATAAAAAAAACTGCAAAAGATAATGAAACATGGTCCAAGAAATGTTTTGTGAGATGAACGTACGACGAGTCAAAACCTGTACAAGTTTTCAACCAATGATAACACCTAGTTTCTATAATGAAAATAATTTAACTTAATTTAACTATGAAACGGAAAGTTTAAAGATAAAATTATTGGTCTTTTAGAATTTGTTTGAGAAATAAGAAGTTTTGAGAGTTTTGTTATTTTCTTATTAGCTTATACCGTATATATGTGAAATCAAGAGGAAGTGGAGAGGTTTATACATAGAGAGGCCCTAGGCCTGCTTGATGTTGAATGGTGATAGTTATGGTGTTTAAAATCAATATTCACAACGTAAGTCAGTAAGGTAAAAATAGTAGTAATCACATATAAAATAAATATACGTACATATATTCATATAAGAAGTAAATGTATTAGTAGCTGTGTTAACAAAGAGGTTTCATACTAAAAGTAACATTTTCAGTGTCGTCTTGTTTTGATACGAAATGTGAAACATAAAAACTGGCACAACGAGTTTGAAAAATAATATTATCAACTGCCCGGCATGGCCAGGTGGTTAAGGTATTCGACTCGTAATCTGAAAGTCGCGGGTTTGAATCCCCGTCACATCAAACATGCTTGCCGTTTTAGCCGAGGGGCGTTATTCGTTGGTAAAGAGTAGCTCAAGAGTTGGCGGTGGGTGGTGATGACTAGCTGCCTTACTTCTAGTCTTACACTGCTAAATTAGGGACGGCTAGCACAGATAGCCCTCGAGTAGCTTTGCGGGAAAATCAGAACAAACCAAACTATTATTAAAGTTTCAGTGTTCCGTATCTTCTTCACAGTTTTGCAAAAGACTCCAACTGAAACATGGATTTTTTTCCATTAAAGACTAGCCAATTATTTGAATTTTACATGCTTGTAATGTGGAGTTCCTGTTTTTAGAGCCAAGATTGGATTGACAGTCTTGTACTGGGCACAACAGTCTGTACTTTTATGTACTGTACAACAATCTGTACTTTTATGTACTGTACGACAGTCTGTACTTTTATGCACTGTATACTGGCGTGTCATTTTGTGACTGTTTCCATGCCAAAAAAGCAAATTAAAACCGATCAAAATGTGACCTATAGGTCATTTTTATACATGTTGTCCTCACCAGTTTCATGATTAAACCTGGATACGAAAAAGCTTTGGAGACTTCGTCTTCTATGCTTACATTTTTACAGCATGTATTTGTCGTTCATTCCAGTTCACTCATAATGAATAATCTGCATAAGTTCTTGATGACGAGAAATACACTTGAAATAAAAATCTCAGCACGGCTGGTATGGGTATTAACACTTTTGTTGAGAAGCAGAGAACAACGTTTCGACTCTCCTAGGCACATGTCTGAGAGACGAGAGTATAAACGGGTACGGAATTGTAAAGGGCGTTGCAGTTGGATGTTGACATATTGTCAACGATATTCTCGGCCGTAATTCCAACAACATCTCAAGAAGTATAGCGAATTTAAGAGATTATGTTAGTTCTAAATAAATATGTTAAGCTAAAAATGCGAAACTTTAAAAGAAAACAAATACAAAGCAGTACAAATAAAACAACACTTGTATTAAGTGGTAGGCCGCTTAACAAACAACTAGACCGTTGTATAACGTGTAATTATTATTCTTTCTTTAAGATGAAACGAATATAAAACAGCACAAATAAACAAATAATTGGCTCGTTCAACGCACCACATTAAAACTTTCAAATCTTTTGATGATATGAAATAGCAATTTTAGCCCTCTTAGCAAATTTAAGTGAATCTTCTACCTTGTTAAAGCTTTCTTTAAAAGAGAGTGTTTTCCACCCGTGAATTAACACTTCACAAAAGGCCTAAATGGCAATACTAATGTCCTCTCACCTTCTTCAGGATCATGTATATTGATGAAGTATGAGTGTTACATTAAAACCAATTCTGGTTCAACATAAACTTAACAAGTTTCGTAATACTAATGTCCTCTCACCTTCTTCAGGATCATGTATATTGATGAAGTATGAGTGTTACATTAAAACCAATTCTGGTTCAACATAAACTTAACAAGTTTCGTAAAATGACTTGATTTTATGAGCTTCGATTAATAATATTAAAATGATATTATACCAAGTATTCTGTTTGAAATATTGTTTTTCTTTTAAACTGATATATATATACGGTATTATTAAAGCACAAAGTTGCACAATGGATTATTTGCATTGCTTCCACCACAGAGATCAATTGATTCTCAAATTTTAGTGTTATAAGCACTCAAGCTTACAGCTGAGCCACCAGTGACCAGCTATAGCAAATGTCAAGATTTTAAACATTTTTGAGTTTTCTAAAATTTTAATATGGCAGTATTCAACGCATAATATAAAAGCGTAATGTGTAAGAAACCTGCTGGTTCGTGAGCATGCCGGCCTTCAAATTAAAGTTGTTTAAAATTCAAATTGTTATCTTATTTCTTAGAAAATAATTTTGCTGAAAATACACCAACCTATTCCATTTGTTCTCATTACTTTCAATCACTTACCAAACTGAGTGCAAAGATATACAATTATGAAACTTTAGTCAGTTTTAGTTTAGCACTAAAACAAATATATTCACAAACAGGTTATACCGATACTCGTTTACAGATCTTAAAGCTGATTCAAAAATTAATATATTTTTTCACTTCAAAATAACAAACTAGTAGTTACGAAAATCAGTTTTGTGACATACTTGTAAAGTAATATGTTATGCATGAATTATGCTAGATTCCAAAACAACCAAAACTTTGAACTATTGACTCAAGTATTATATAAAAGCTTCTCACTGAAGAACTCATAAAAACTGTTGAAAGATTTAATTAACACGTTCTATTAAAAAAATACACCATTATTCTCTTACTACTATCCTTTATTGAAATACCGTGTATTAAACACAGATGTATTCAAGGCTAAATTATTGTTTTATTGTAGTTTAAAGTGTCTATTTACAACTATAAATAAATAGAACATAAAATGACATCATGGTTTTAATATGGGAAATCTATGAGTCTTTTACACCAATGTAAAGCATAACTTTTCAAATATCGGTTTTGATCTTTTACACCAATGTAAAGCATAACTTTTAAAATATCGGTTTTGATGTTTCGTAGACATTTTTATCAAATAGAGAAATCTTTTTTTCAGCAGTTTTTGTATGGCACGTTTCAGGTGAGAGTCTTTAATGGAAGTTTCAAATATACTTGGTAAGTTAAGGATTGTTAAGTTTATTTAAAAACAGTAACTAAAAAAACTTGAAATTTTACGTCTAAGCCATAAAAGATTTGCCGACGATCTGCTTCCGCTTTGGAACAGCGGATAACCACTTTATAAGTTGTGTTACGTAACGAAGTTATGCGTGTTGTACTTAACTTGTAGTAAGTGGGAGCTACTAAACAGTAAACGCATTAGCTGAATGTGTAGCTTTATTTTTCAGTTCTAATTGCATACTGGGCTCACTAGGCCTGACTTTACAGATTCAGTTTTTCTAGTTTAACTAAATAGTAAACTCGTTAGGAAACATTATATCTTCAATTCTCAAGTCTAACTTGTAAACTCACCAGGCCTGACTTTACAACTTCAGTTCTCTGGCCTATCTTCCGTTAGGAAACATTATATCTTCAATTCTCAAGTCTAACTTGTAAACTCACCAGGCCTGACTTTACAACTTCAGTTCTCTGGCCTATCTTCCGTTAGGAAACATTATATCTTCAATTCTCAAGTCTAACTTGTAAACTCACTAGGCCTGACTTTACAGATTCAGTTCTCTGGCCTATCTTCCGTTAGGAAACATTATATCTTCAATTCTCAAGTCTAACTTGTAAACTCACTAGGCCTGACTTTACAGATTCAGTTCTCTGGCCTATCTTCCGTTAGGAAACATTATATCTTCAATTCTCAAGTCTAACTTGTAAACTCACTAGGCCTGACTTTACAGATTCAGTTCTCTGGCCTATCTTCCGTTAGGAAACATTATATCTTCAATTCTCAAGTCTAACTTGTAAACTCACTAGGCCTGACTTTACAGATTCAGTTCTCTGGCCTATCTTCCGTTAGGAAACATTATATCTTCAATTCTCAAGTCTAACTTGTAAACTCACTAGGCCTGACTTTACAGATTCAGTTCTCTGGCCTATCTTCCTATGAATTATCTCTTACCAGAACTCACTTGAGATCTCGTTTTCATCTCTATAGATTTTTGTATTACTCAATTAATAAGAGAAAGTTATGGACTAAAGCAAATATTAACCATTAATATGTTCCCTAGACAATAACATTACTTCACAATAAAGTTAAAGAACAAAAGTACAAGTTAAACCTTAAAGAAGTCCCCTGCTAGGACAGCGGTAAGTCTTCGGATTTACAACGCTAAAATCAGGAATTCGATTCCCCTGGCTGGACATAGCAGATAACTCGATGTGGCTTTGCTATAAGAAAAAACACACACACCTTAAGGAAAAATGTAATGTGAGATTCAAAGATGTTTTTACATTATCATATCTGAAGATGAAATGTGATAGTGAAACGTTTATACCTGTGAAAATAGTTTTTTTTGTGGGTATGAATACATTTTATTTTTTCAATGTTACAATTACAAAAAGTAATTCTTCATCTCATAAGTTTCATGTTTGTTGAACTTCGATCTCAGAGAAAGTGACTTTAAATAAGTATATCATGGTTTATTACAGCTCTCAAAATAAGATAATACGTGAGCAATAGTGAAAGGCGGATAAAATGTTAATGAGCCAGTAATAATACTTAATAAGTAATAAGCACGAATCTCTCTTATCTGAGTGTGCAAATTGATAACACAGGCGATAATTTTATTGTTTTGAAATGTATTCTTTTATATTTGTGGCAATTTTTTTGTGAAGAAACAAATGCAAAGCACTACAGAATTCGACAAAAAAGCGTATTACTCTTATTTTGGAATAAAACTTGGGGAGCAAAACAAATCACGTGCTCCACACAAAGTTTGTGTCGAAGAGTTGACTAAAGGTGAGAAAACGTATTATGTAATCCAAGTGGTCTCACGTGCTCCACACAAAGTTTGTGTGGAAGAGTTGACTAAAGGTGAGAAAAAGTATTATGTAATCCAAGTGGTCTCACGTGCGCCTATAAACCACGCATACGATGGATAATTTTGTTCATTTAAAGTGAAAAAACTGAAACACTCGAAATAAAAAAGAAAATTCGTCTTCAAACCTTCAATCTGCTACAAGACCTGTTGCTCATGGACCTGATGTTCCTGTACCTACTCCTCCAGGGACTCTTGATACATTTTCATCTGATTCTGAATGTGATGTTAATAGAAATGATGATGGGGATTGTTGTCAATGTTAAAAGTCTGGTGAACAACAACTTCACACACAAAGTGATCTTAATGAATTGGTGAAAGATTTGGTCCTTCCAAAATATCCTTCAGAGATGTTGAGGGCCAAGTGTGTTAAGGCGTGCAACTCGTAATCTGAAGGTCGCGGGTTCGCATCCCGGTCGCGCCAAACATGCTCGCCATTTCAGCCGTGGGGGCGTTATAATGTGACGGTCAATCCCACTATTCGTTGGTAAAAGAGTAGCCCAAGAGTTGGCGGTGGGTGGTGATGACTAGCTGCCTTCCCTCTAGTCTTACACTGCTAAATTAGGGACGGCTAGCACAGATAGCCCTTGAGTAGCTTTGTGCGAAATTCAAAAACAAAACAAACAAACAGATTTTGAGACTCATATTACTGTCTAAGAAATTCCTTTTTTCAGGAACATGATTTTACTGGTACGGAAATCATGAGAAACGGTTTATACCATACTTTTCACAAGAGGATTAACTGGTTTATTGCTGTAATATTGCTGAATTAGTCCTAATTCTAGGAGTTGCAGTTTATGAACCAAATGAGTGACGACTGTTCAGTGATTTATCTAAAAATAGTCTAAAAGGCGTTTTATCTTCATAATGGCAACATACATGCATCTTTCCCTATTGTTCATTCGATTTACTTGAAGGAAACGTTCGAAAATTTTGAACTTGTTCTTAATAAGGTCAAACACAAATAACATGGAGACTTATGCTTTAGAGATTTAACATTCTTTTATATGTTGTTGGATCAACAAGTCGGTTATGCAAAGTTTCCATGCTTTTTTGTGTGAATGGAACAGTGGAACATGAAATGAATACCAGACAAAGAAACTATGGCCACTGAATGTGAAAGTTTGGTTGACATCAAGTAAGTGCTGTTTTCTTCACTTCACACAAAACTAGGCTTGATGAAGCAGTTTGTAAAGGCCTTAGACAAAGATTGAAATTGTCTCAAGTATTTATGTGGGAAGTTCTCGGGTCTTTTAGAATCAAAATGTAAATAATGGATTTTTTGTTAAGGCCTCAGATTAGTAAAATGACTTCGGATGAGCAGATCTCTGTTTTATGTTAAGAAACAAATGTTAAACTTGTAGTGTTTACTTTTTAATACTGTAATATTTGACTTCTAACGCCTGGGAAAAAAACAATGAAGTCCCCAGTGGGACATATTGTGGTCATATTCAAACACTGATTTCTTTACGTCTTTCTCCGGGGCAGTGGGGTGTCTAAGAATACACTCCAGATTTAGTGACAATCGATTTGGCGGATCTCCAGTTATAAGCAGACACATTACTTAAAGATATTTATTAAGTATTGGTTTAAAATATCATGAATAACAATAGTGGTTTATAATAGGGATCGCCCTGAAATTTCGCAAAATTTCTAATTGAATATATGGGCAGAAACCATCTTAAAAAGTAGAGTTGTTCTTGAAACAAGACTCAATACCTATCCCAATAGTTAAAACTGCTAAAATATTGAAAATAGCGATAAATCTGATTTTCCAAATATTAGAGAAAATTCATTAATTTGTCCTTCATATCATTCTTGTTTCACACGTCTTCAGAAACAATGACTATGAATATTTTATTCACACCTGGGCAGGCCTATTAAAAGTCTTGTACAAGTCGTGAGACTATTTTGATTTGATTTTTGAAGATTTTATCAGTTTTGTCATCACTATTGGTCAAGTTCCTCTTCCACACTATTCAAACACAAAAGCAAAAACTACGGCCCCTATTGGTACGGTGGTAAGTCTTACAACGCTAGAATTAGATAGTTCGATTCCCTTTGGTGGGTACATCAGATAACCCAATGTGACTTTACGATAAGAAAATACATATACACGCAAAAACGGCTAGGTATACTGCGCCAAAATCATTGCATAGCAATTAAACAAACTCCTGTGTAGGTTAAGGAACATTTTTTAAGTTGATCTACCTTCTAAAATTATCTAACATCTTTTTCATTACCAACATATATTCTACGAAGCCTTTCAAGTATTGCAGAAATCTAGAATCCATTTGAGCACCATTATACTATTTAGAAATATTTCTTTTTATTAAACTAAACAATATATATTTATAATAGCGTCTCCAACCTTATTATTTATTATATTTTCTCAAATCACTACAGGAAAAACTGCTACGAATATTTTACTGAAACTTGGACATTAGTAATGAATGCAGTATTGAGTAATTCATAGGGTAGTTTTAAAATTAATTAAAGTGTCTTAATTTTTCGCCTTGAAGAATTTCTCTAAGTCTTTTACTTTGAACCATTAAAAACATCTGGTGTTTTACTAATTCACGTTAATTTGAAAACAATTTTTGCAACTTATAGCGTAGTAAATGGAAACTGTTACACTGAGAATTCATCATTTTTCGATTTTGCTGTTGTACCACGACTATTACAGTGAGTTTTCTAAATATAGGCGATTACCATGTTAGATTTCTCTACTCTTGCGAGTGGTGATTTATTCTACTGATTATCGTACTTTACTGATATTGTAAGTGCGTATTTTAGTATTGTTTCATTGTTATTATTCACATGTTTTTGTTTCACAAGCTTATGGGAAAATAAGTTGAATATCTTGCACCAAATCCTAAACATGAATACTGTATAACAGGCTGCGAATGTCATGAAATATTTAAAATGCTCATTATTTTTGATTGAAAGTTGATTTTCGTGACTGTAATGACAATATATATATATATGACGTTGCTGTGAGAGGATTGCCTTGTACTCGCCGCTTATCAAACGGGTGTATTACACGAAACCTCAAGCACAAAACCAAAACAAAACAAAATATTAGTTGTGTGCAAAAAAACAACAACCAAAACAAACCAATGCAGCGGTAAAGTGTTGAAAAACATGTAATATTCAAATGAATGCATACGCATGTATGTAGCTTAAACTTTATTCTACATAAATGAACCTAAAACCTTAAAAAACAAGATAATCAGAAATTATTAATTTACAAAGAGGAATAAGTATCATCAAAAAGTTACAAAAAGATAATTTGAATCAAAATGTGAAGATCATTTTTCAAGCCTACTATTAAGAACACTAAAAAATTAAACAAAAATCTCAAGATAAGCTTTGGTTTGTTTTAGATTTCGCGCAAACCTACACGAGGGCTATCTGCGCTAGCCGTCCTTAATTTTGCATTGTAAGACTAGAAGGAAGGCAGCTAGTCATCATACCCTTCGCCAACTCTTGGGCTACTCTTTTACCAACGAATAATGGGATTGATCGTCATATTATAACGCCTCTACGACTGAAAGGGGGAGCATGTTTGGTGTGACGGGAAATCAAACTCGCGACCCTCGGATTACGAGTCGAATGTCTTAACCACCTGTCCATGCCGGGCCCCTAAAGATAAGGATTTGTAGCTTGAGAAAAGAATGTGGACGCTATTTCAAGCGTAGTTTCTTTACCTTTACGTAGATCCTGGTAAAAGAGTAGCCCAAGAGTTGGCGGTGGGTGGTGATGACTAGCTGCCTTCCCTCTAGTCTTACACTGCTAACTAAATTAAAGACGGCTAGCGCAGATAGCCCTCGAGTAGCTTTGCGCGAAATTCAAAGCAAAACTTATAACCCTCAGTTATAGGCTTGAAAATAAAATCTTTGCTTTATGATTCAACTTGTTTTTGTACTTATTTTTTGGCGATCCATCTTCTCTTTTCTAAATTAATTATTTTCACTTATCTTGTGGCGTATAACAGACATGATACGCTAACAATACCTCGTACAAATTTTGGCACATATGAAGTCCTCTTAAATGTTTATGAAATTTAAAATCATGGAGCATTATCGTATATCAATTTAGATACTGTTTGCACTGCACAACAAAGTTTTTGCTTCTTGAACACTGTTGGAAGTGTCTCATAGATTTTTGGCTGCTGATCACGAAAATCACATCCAAATTTGCCCATCACGTATCGTTTCATCGAAATCTTCAGTTTCACCAGGACATTGTTACAATGGAAAAACGATATTAGGGCAACTGGAATCCGTCAATGCTTGCTGACTACTGTTGGACACTGCAACGTGATGCACCGGACATTGAATACAAACGAAAATCAGGAGCAAAACACTGTTAATTATGTTGAATTTAATAGCATATTAGAAACATAAACGCAATTAAATACGTTATTGCCGGTAAACAGTTAACTGTCTATTTCTTACATGATGAACTTAGATTTCTTACGAGTTGAACGCCTTAACCCACCTGGCCATACCAGGTCCCTTGTAGGATGACTTGCCTTTTGATGTAGTATGTGATCGTAGTTGAAATTTAAGCGTATCACAGTACTGGACTCAGATGAGAAAACAAAAATTTAAATGTACGAAGAAAAGTATTGTTGCTACATGACAATATAAGATCCGGTGATAAAGGAGGGCAAGAAACAATGTAAGAAATCGAAATCCGACTTAAACATGAACCAGAAGATTGGTTCCAGCTAGGACTGGTTTCTATTGTCGAATGGGTAACTTTATCACTAATGTACGTTCGTCACCAAGGATGTTAAAACGCCAACTTTGGAATGTCACATTCCAATGCATAGACAGGGTCTTAATATTGATTTGAAGCCACCACAACGAGTAGGCGTATTGCGAAATTGCATTCAAATACTTAAACAAGAAAATTTATATCTAACATTAAATAAACAATTTGATCTTTATTAAGACTTCCAAATGATTTTTAATTCCATTTTAGCGTACGTCATTACGTTTGAAACATTTATCTGAATTAAAAATACCTTGTATAAATTGGATTCGTTGTACTTTAATAAATTTCACATTTTATTTTGGCGTTACATACTATCTGAATTGGCCCGGCATGGCCAAGCGTGTTAAGGCGTGCGACTCGTAATCTGAGGGTCGCGGGTTCCCATCCGCGTCGCGCCAAACATGCTCGCCCTCCCAGCCGTGGGGGCGTTATAAAGTTAGGGTTAATCCCACTATTCGTTGGTAAAAGAGTAGCCCAAGAGTTGGTGGTGGGTAATGATGACTAGCTGCCTTCCCTCTAGTCTTACACTGTTAAATTAAAGACGGCTAGCACAGATAGCCCTCGAGTAGCTTTGTGCGAAACTCCAAAACAAACAAACCCTAATTTAGCACTGTAAGACTAGAGGGAAGACAACTAGTCATCACCACCCACCGCCAACTCTTGGGCTACTCTTTTACCAACGAATAGTGGGATTGACTGTCATATTATAACGCTCCCACGGCTGAAAGGGCGAGCATGTTTGGTGCTACCACGATTCGAACTCGCAAACCCTCGGATTACGAGTTGAACGCCTTAACACACTTGGCCATATTTCCCGTATGAGTTAAACTAATTCAGTTCAGTGAGTTTCAACTTTTATTTTTACTTTAATTATTACCTGCATTAATAATAAACACTGCGTTTCAAAGTTCTCTGAATGTTAACTTTTGTTTTAACGAACAAAGACCACGGAAACTACATTTCAATGAGTTGTAACATCTGTCGTACTTTATATTTCATGTTATTGAACAAATAAAAAAAAATTCAAGGACGGTTCTTTGTAACCTGATCAGATGATTTAATTGTAACTAATCTAATTTTTTAAAAAATTGAAAAATTTGTTAGATAATAAATGTTCTCTTAAGAACTTTCAGATTTCTGTCTTACGTAAACAGATTATTTTAACGTACCAAAACTGCAACCTTTCAAGAGTTTCTGAGATTAAATGTCTAAATGAACAAAAACTATTATTAGTGTATTATAATAGCTTCAGTTTCCTGTCATATTGTTAATTAAATACATAATTCTATCGAGGTTAAATTTGAAGTTTTAATTTCTTCAAGTCGTTAAATCTTACCTATGAATTTGGAAGTTTCATCTGATTCTATAGGCTACTCAGAAGAATGAAATAAACTCTATATATCAATTATTTTTAAACTGTTCTCAAGAGATATTTCGCCCCCCGCTAGTACAGCGGTATATCTACGGATTTACAATACTAAAATCAGGGGTTCGATTCCCCTCGGTGGGCTCAGCAGATAGCCTGATATGGCTTTGCTATAAGAAAACACACACAAGAGATATTTTAATTTAATTTACTATTGTGTAAACAAATAACAGGATTTATGTTTGTTCTGTGTTATATGTTACAAGAGAAGAAAAACTTTAAAGAATAAATGTATGATGGTTAATATCAACCTTTCTAAAGCCATGTGAACAATATAGTGTAGAGCTCGTAAATGTTATGTCTCACGAACTCCGTTATAGGAGCATTAATATATTGAACTGTAGAAATCATGTAGGTGTCATACCATCCTGTAGAACTTGAATCTTTCTGGCAACGGAAATCTTTCCCAATCTGTGGGCTCACTTTTAAAAATACAAACTAAGTTTGATGTTACTTGTGTTTAACTCTATTACTGGTATATAATACAATTGTGTTTCGGAACAAATTTACAAGTTGGTTCTGTATCTTGTATAGTTTAAGTATTCACTATATCAAATGCATGAAAACTGTTATAAACACATAGGAGTTGTAAGCATAGCATAATTTTAATTTTGACCGACCTTACATCAAACTTCTGATAAGGTTTAAATCTGCATGCATACAATTTTTTGGCCATCAGAAACAATTCTATGCTAAAATGCGATAAGAAACACATACACTACAAAACAACAGGTGAAAGAAAATATAACCACTAGGTTATTTGACGCAGATAACCCATTGGGTTGAAGAATAATTCGTGAGCGTTTTTTCAAGTTAAAAAATATATTCATAAATGAAACGCTTTCGCAAAATATTTCATGTTATTTGGTAGATAATTTTTTGCTCTAATAGACGGTGTGTTTGATTTACATATGTCTTTAATTTTTGCTTTCATTTTCAGCTAATTAAATGGAATGTCAAGTGGACAAAATCGAGCATTTTCGACACCATCTGCTTTTCGCATTTAATTTCTTGCAATTTCGTTTAAAACAATGCATACTATATACCTAGGTATTACATGAAATAAAGTATCATAATAAATGTTTTGGGTGTAATGTGTTCATGCACTGAAGTATTGTATAGTCTTGCATGTAATGCTTGAATAAAAGTATTTAAAAACGCTCACGAATTATTCCTCAACCTAATAGTTGCTCTGCGCCAATAAAAGCTGAAAAAACAGCTACAACCACAGTGTAAAAAATGTTACAATAATGTCTGTAAGACTGTCTACACTTAGTAAAGCAAACATGAGACAAAAATAATAGCAGTAAGCTGAAATCAAATACTACTGCTGAGGATCTGTTGCACTGAATAAGATAATTAATAACAATGATGTCTAATCAATGGTATATGAAAGTAGCCTCAAATATGATGACTGACTTTTTTGTAACTCTTTTGCACAATTCTGTACAAGTAACCAAAATTTTAAATTCCACGATAAAAGAACACCATAGTGTCTTCTCCAGTTGCACTAACAACACTGAACAACAATGTTTTTGAAAAGTTTTGCTTCCTGAAAAGTTTCTGCTGACTGTGACAGGTACCTGGTGGGTATGCACAAATATAGTTTTGGTTTTGCTTCATCATGTAGGAACTAAGAAATAGTTAGATAGCCCTCGAGTAGCTTTGTGCGAAATTCGAATACCAAACCAACCATCCTACAAGCTCATAACCCTCATTTGTAGAAACTGTACTTTGATTTAGAAACTTTTAGAATGAGTAAGTAGTTAATTCTAGTCTTTTAACACAATAGAGAGTTTTAAGTTTATTTTAATAGTAATTTCATTTTATCCAAATATCCTTGAAGTTTTCTGCTTATTCAAATGTTTTTGTGGCTTCTCTTTCTTCAGATAACCTTGAAAGTTTTCAGTTTCCGTTTATTCATATACTTTGAAATGAAATCGCTTCCATTCATGTGATATCAAAGAGTTTACTAAACACATTGCCATTTTATCTTAGAAATAATTTGTGAACGTTATTCAAACACCACCAAAAAGACGGTTTTGTGCAAAAAAACTTTAAGTAAAATTCATAGAATGAGACATGAACGTTTTTACTGGACATGAACGTTTTTACTGCACAATAATTTATTTGTAAGGTTTAAAAAAAATTAAAAACTGTATATTTTAGTGGAAATAATTTCACCATCTTCAGAAGAATAAATCACGAAGTACACATGAAGTTTCTTATAAACCGTGTTTAATGAGCATGTTTTTACAGTGACAAAATTTACATCAACAATTTTCAAATCCTGGGCCTAAATCCGTATTTTTATTCACTTTGTTTTAAAATTCCTTAGGATTCTCTTATATTTAGTTCACCTTTACCCTTTAGATCTTTGAGAATTTTTCGTTTATTCTTGTCAATAACGTACTTATAATCAATCACGTGCTTCGGCAAAGCCGATTCACCCGTTTCTAATTTAACCATCACATTTTAATGTTGTTTTATTCAAAATGTCAGGTTTCTAATTGTCTATCGAAAATAAATTAGATTATAGGTGCATGAACTTTTATATATACCACATTTATTGCTTAATTTAATTTTATCTTTCAAACCATTAATTATATGACTTAATTTTAATTGAGGAGAAAATGTCACTCGTCACTTCATATTTTACCTAAACACATTAACTATTCTAATTGATCATGATGAAACGTAGTCTCTCTCTAGCAACATTTTTTTGTTATCTGTAATTTAGTACATCCATAAATTTTTTACAAAATGTACTATACATTCTATTAATGATTTTAGGTTGATATCCTCCATGAGTCGATACATGTTTTTAATACACTAATTCTAATATCAAATCCTCATCACGTTAAGAGACATTAACAGCCCTATAAGTCCAAAAGTCACAACAAGTGTCTTTATAGCTAGTGAGTGAGAGTACAAACACAGCGATACCGATTTCCATGGGATCTCTGAACACAAACTGATGCAAAATTCGAGCTCAGCGAACCTGAAACCACAACATTCCTAGGTTTCCAGCACAATAAAGCTCCTTTTATTTTTATAGATACACCAAAGGGATACAAACCCGCAAAACAAGACTTGTTATACATGAGTTCCTATGACATAACGCACTTGTTCCAGTTAACTTGTGATAGTGAGGGTATGAACAAAGTATTAAACATGTCTTCTCCAGGATCTCTATGAGAGTCAGAAAAATAATATAATGACAGATTCAGGCTCAGCAGCCCCGAAAATCTACTGTTACTTGTAAGGAGGTTATGTCATATAAAAACAAACAAACCCCGATCTACACCAAGTCTAAATTTCTTCCTGCTAGCTCTAAAGCTGTGGGGAGTTCGCGAACAAAGAAACAAGCAATTAGATACATACAAAACGTGAACTGATGTAAGATTGATTCAGATAGCGTTAGAGGATACACAAAATATTCAGACTCTTTGAAACCACAGTAGTTTTGAATTATCCCGAGGTAGCGTGAAGTTTACGTGAAGTATAACAGTTCCAAAATTTTAAATTAGCCTTCAGATTTTGGTTTGTTTTGAATTTCGCGCAAAGCTACACGAGGGTTATCTGCGCTAGCCGTCCCTAATTTTGCAGTGTAAGACTAGAGAGAAGGCAACTAGTCATCACCACCCACCACCAGCTCTTGGGCTACTCTTTTACCAATGAATAGTGGGATTGACCGTCACATTATGACGCCCACACGGCTGAAAGGGCAAGCATGTTTGGTGTGACGAGGATTCGAATTCACGACCATTGGATTACAAGTCGAGAACCTTAACCACCTAGCCATGCCGGGCCAGCCTTTAGAATCGAGCAGAATTGTAAAATTCATTGATTTACAAAATATGCAGTCATTCAAATCATTTTAAATATTAGTTTGTTTGTTTTTCATTATATCGAAGCGACATTAGGCTATCTACTGTGTCCATCGAAAGGAATCGAACCTTTGATTTTAGCTTTGCAACTCTGTAGAATTACTGCTGTCCCAGCGGGGAACTTTAATATCATAGATAGCTTTAAAACTCATTAAAACGGAGTAATTTTGTTTCATTATGTAACATTTAAAATTAAGGCTGAATTTCAAATGTATTGAAATACGTTCTATGCAGACATAAACCCTTTCAGCTAACCAATATCATGAGATAGCACTTTCACGCTCAATAAAGCAACGTTTAATATTCTATCGAAATTCCAAATTAACTGAAATTATATTAATTAATACTAACTTCCAATCAGAGCAAATTACCTAGTTAGAGCGAAGCTTAAAATGCAACTGTGTAATTAGTAAAGCCAACTAAATATACTTTTCTTATGTTATTACTTATAAAGATTAGAATGTGTAATTTCACCAGTTGGGTATCCTCTGTGTTAACGGTATTTTCGGACGTAATCCTCATTTTCAGTATAGCATTTAGCGTACTGAAAATCTGTAAGGTTCGTTCATTCACATAATCATTAACATCAAACAGATGTTTTATCTTGATGATTCGTGACGTCAAAGAGAATTATTCAATTCAAGGACAAAAAATTAGTTTCTTTCATTGGATAGCCTTCATTGTTCGGCAGAGCTTGTAATTCAATAGGAGTAAAATTTGTGATAAAAATCTCTTAAATTGGAAATGTTCCCTTTTTTTTTTCACCGTCTTCTTAATTAAAGAAGAGCCTTCAATACCATGGGAAAGACAACAATTTCAAACACCATTGGAAAGACAACAACTTCAAAGTCTTAAAATACACGAGTTTACATTATCTCGAGAACGTGCGAAATTACGAATTTATGGAAAATACTTAGTTTTCCTTTACTTAAATAAACCTTTTGTGTGCGATAGAATTTATAAAGGTTTTTAATTACAGAAGGATAATTCACTCAGATAACATGAGACATCATTAGAACACAGTTGTTTTTAGCCATTTTTATACATTTTATGAAAGTACGCCACTTTTAATACATTTAAATATTGCTACAGTCCAAATGTAAGTTTGGATTATTTCAAATACAGTATTTTCCTTTTAATTAAAGTGGTATTTGAAATACACAAAACAAATTCTTGAAAAATGCTTTCAACAGTGATCGTTGAAGTAGTGTTAGACATCAGAGAGAAGCCACAATTCATTAAATAATTTTCTTTTGTTAATGCAATCTTTAAAATCGCTGGAAATTAAAAATAGGTCGGTTTCAGTTGATTAATATGAAATTTAAAGTCAAACAAAATATTCACATTAGTAAAAATACAAATGTTTTCACTAAACTAAGAAAACTATAATACGCAAGTAAAATAACGAATTCAATGATTTTTTTTTTACTTTCACTACAGGCCCGGCATGGCCAAGTGTGTTAAGGCGTTCGACTCATAATCCAAGGGTCGCGGGTCGCATCAAACATTCTCGCCCATTCAGCCATGGGGGTGTGATAATGTTACGATCAATTCCACTATTCGTTGGTAAAAGAGTAGCCCAAGAGTTGGCGGTGGGTGGTAATGACTAGTTGTCTTCTCTCTAGTCTTACACTGCTAGGGACGGCTAGAGCAGATAGCCCTCGAGTAGCTTTGCGCGAAATTCAAAACAAACAAACTTTCCCAGGTCATCTTCAGGAAGGCCGAAAGGTTGCTCTCCGCTTTATTAGTAAAAGTGTTAATACCCATACCAGCCGTTCTGAGATACATTTTAACTTTAAATAGGTTTAACGTCATCAAGATGTAGTTCGGGCTGGATAAAATATTTATATCCCACATTTTAACTCTCATGTTTGATACTCAAACATTCCAAATGCAGTCTGGAGAAAACATCAATATGTGTCACGTTTTTTTAAGACTTTCGATAAAGTTTGCATTACAGAAATATAGTGACATTTAGCACTGATTCTAAATACAATACACAGTACCGAATGACAAAAATGACGCATAACATTTAAAGTTCTAGATACGAATGCAGACAAAACTGATGACATTAAATTGTGACGTTAAAAAGTAATAGCAGATCTGATAATTAGCCAAGTTTAGAACTATTTAGTAACATACAATAAAACTGGCCATTTTATTAAAGCATTGCCCGAATATTTCATGGAAAATGTCAACTTATACTGTAAGTAAAACAACCAAATCTCAGGAGAATCCTTTGTTCTGTAAATACTGAGAATTCCGTCATGTCTTGGCTTGTAAAAGAATCGGTAAAAGCAAGGTTTTATTTCCGTTCAAACGAACATAAATAGGGCAGATACCCTTGTTGTAGTAGCATCGTTAGCGACTAGAGTTATGAATGTAAGTGTAAATATGTTCTTAAGGGGCAGTTTTTGTGTGCTGTTAAACGCAAAGCTATAAAATGGTAATCTGTGCTGTGCTCACCATGGTTATAAAAGCTTGGTGCTTAGCATAATAACCTTAAGATTGTTGCTGTGCTACAGGGGTGAAGCAAAAGATAATTAAAAGAAGTATATTGGTAACAAGAAAAACTGTAGACAAGCTTGTAAGAACCCTAAATTAACTGGTTACTTCAAGAATTTTTTTAGGATTTCACAATCGCAAACTGTACAATACGAATGGTTTTCCAGAAACTATTATGTAATTTATTCATCTCGATATACATACATGCTGTGCACAGTACAAACATTCAATAATTGAAACTTATCTGAGAAAAATATTTAAAATTTTCCGACACTCCTTTAACGTTTTTGACATGACAGAGAGGAAACAAACCTCTTGTACAAGTAAAAACCATAGTTTTCTTATTTTTATTTTCATGTTTATTATTAGTAAACAGTGATATACATCTTTAGAAGTAAACATTTACTGTTAGAGAAACCCCCAAGATTTAGACCAAAACTTTTGTGGAAGCACTTAATCCTGCTGAAGAGATGTGGAAGTCATATCATATGATATAACCACTGGAACACTTGGGGTTTCTCCTGGGATGCATCGTATTCATAGCCAAGGGATATGATAAAGGAAGGTTAGTATACTTTGTAAATTTTACGGTGCAACGCCCACATTCAAACAGACGTCATATTATATACCTTATGGCACAACGCCCACATTCAAACAGACGTCATATTATATACCTTATGGCACAACGCCCACATTCAAACAGACGTCATATTATATACCTTATGGCACAACGCCCACATTCAAGTAGATATCATGCCGCAGAACCTACAGCAATGCAACGGTAGGATTAAGTTAGTATACTAGTCGTATCAACAAATTTTCTGTTTAATTGTGTAAACACAGAGAAGAAGAGAAGATATTGAAGGGAGAAGAAAAAGCTATATACGTTACTGATAAAATGTAAAAAATAGCCATAAGGTTTACTGCGTGAATTTTTTTGTGCAGTTTTTTACTTGCTACAAGAGTATATGTACATACATCGAACATTAGGGGATCATATCGAGTCGAAGTACACAGAATCCACTTCGCTTGTGAGCTCCATGAGCGAGGAAAAAAATCATACTAGCATTCGTCGACAAACTCTTCATGAATTTTACAAAACAAAAACTTTTTTCGTCATGTTATCTATAATACAAGTACAAAATATCTTAACGTGACTCAGAGCCTGAGGCAGGACTTGTACCACCGAGTGAAAGTAAAGAAATTCTCAATAGGATTATAGTCAACTTTTCATCTTTTACCAAGATAAGCATATTTTGACCGTTTCTGTTACTCAATTCCCTAAAGTGCATGCGCTGTTAACAATACCTGCCACCATCACTGTCCTTATTTAAAACTGTAGGTGTTCACACAACATTGACATTAAGCAAGTTACAAAACTCGCTAATACTTTTAAATACTTAATGTTTTCCTGTGTTAAATCGGCTTTCCAAAAGCGGAAAGAAACGAAGGCCTATTCTGTCATCCTTACTTAACTTAGGAATTGAAGTAGGCTTAAGGATATGCTTTAGTTATTTTAAACGTATTTTAAGTATTATGTTTCTTTCTGTGCTCAGGTAAAAATTTTACGTTGTATGTGCACGTCACATATTTAGGAACAAGTTACTTCTTAATAAGTAAATAATGTTTGTCAAATCGAAATATTATTTGAACAAACGAATTTTCTTTTTAGATCTCCATTGACAAACATTTTTGAACAGCAAACTTTGTTTTGAAACAAATGGGGAAGAAAGTAACAAAAAACAACAAGACTTCTCATGTGTAAACTGTGTTTACTGCCTACAGATAACTTCATTTGTAGAGTTAGACTTTAATTTTTCTAAGAAATAATAATGAAAAGCATGTTAAGAGGAACCTTGGCTTGATAACTTTGCACCTGTTTACATAATTTCCACACACTTAAAACAGTTATGTCTTTTACACACACAGCCAAATAATAGAACTTGTATACTGAAATTGGTTTCAAGTAGCCCTCCGCTAATACAGCGGTATGTCTATGGATTTATAACGCTAAAATTAGGGGTTCGATTACCTTCGGTAGGCTCAGCAGATAGCTCGATGTGGCTTTACTATAAGAAAACACACACACATGATTTCAAGTAAAAATAAATATTTATTGTTTTAACGTGTACTAATAAGTGTCGAACTCTTTCATATGATTAGAAGATTTTACTGTTATTATAAAAATAAATATTTTTTGTTTTAACGTGTACTAATAAGTGTCGAACTCTTTCATATGATTAGAAGATTTTACTGTTATAATAAAAATAAATATTTCTAATTTTCAAACGTATTTAAATGTCACGTTTTGAAATAATCACAATGCGTATAGGATAGGACCATTATGGTGAGGAATCGATAACTGTTAGGTGATATACGTACTTGTGACTTCTGAGGAGAGAATGAAAATTAGTAATATATAATACCACTAGAGGGCGAAATGTTAATTACGTAGCTAGTGACATTCATTAACACAATAACGTTTCATTAATGAATGTCACAAGTTGCGTGCACTGCCCTGTAATAAATTGTATATAATTGATTTCATCATTATTTTGAAATTGTACATATGAATAAATTATGTAATCAAAATAATAATAATAATATACAATTCACTTTCACATATTTTGGTTTGCGCGTCTTTGCGCTTAACAAACGTCCTGGAAAATCACTTAATAAAATCAAAATTATATATTATTCGCAGACGACACCTCACAATTTGATTGACGTGACAAAAAGACATACAATGTATGTTATACCTGACACAATGAATTACTTAATATACTGGTAAAAGTGATGCCTTCATTTGATAGTATTTATGCAATAATTAACGCTACGATTTCACGTAAGAAGTATTTCTAATTCTATCATGATAGTTTATTAGATATTGTAGATGCTTGAAAATAAAACATCTCTTCTATTATAAATGAAGTGTATATGAACATAATTTCGCAGTTTTCAATTTTTGTTGGTTAAAACACTTTTAGTCCAAGATAAACAATGGCCATTAGATTCTTTGTTTTTGAATTTCGCGCAAAGCTACATGAGGGCTATCTACGCTAGCCATCCCTAATTTAGCAGTTTAAGACTAGAGGGAAGACAACTAGTCATCACCACCCATTGCCAACTCTTGAGCCAGCCTTTTACCAACGAATAGTGGGGTTGATCGTCACATTATAACGCCCCCACGGCTAGAAGGACAAGGATGTTTGGTGTAACGGGGATTTGAACCCGCGACTCATCACCTACGAGTCGAGTGCCTTAACTATCTAGCCATGCCGGGTCTAAAGTTAGTAAAACACATTAGCTTTTCTTAGTTGTTTCTTGTACATTTTATGACAGATCTCTTGATTTTCAGTTAACATACAAGACTAGCTCTCTAATCTCAAGCATTTTGTGTATGAATCTTTAAATACGTGAAAGTTATTTGACAGCACGAATAAAAAGTAAATGCATATTTAATAAATGTTTCATGGTTTGAACAATCATTCTGTTGACAATAATATTTTCGTTTTGCGTTAAATATGATTATTTTAGAACTTTTACGTGTTATTATTATTTTGGAAAATCATGTGACGAATATAATTTTAATTGTTTTAATAAAAATGTAAAAGAATATTTTGAGTAAGAAGACAAATTAGTGTTTTTTAAAATATTTGGTCACAGGCTGTAAATCAACATACCTATTAAAAATGCATAGTTCATAAGAGGATGACGTTGAATAACTGCCTAACATTTAATCTATAATTTAAAAATTACAAACAACTAGCACTCATAGCCCTAGAGCAGTAATAGAATTATCAGTGGATGAAGTTTTTGTTGCTCTATGTCATGTGCAACATCAACTTCTTAGTCATTGGAGCTCCCAGAACTGTTGATGTGTATATTGAACACTAGTCGTCTAAGTCGTGATTCTTGTGGTTTAGTGTCCACTTTAGTCTTTAGCATTTCTATTAGCATGGTATAGGGCATTTTTCTTCTTGATAAAAGTCTGATATCACTGCACTAGCGAAGGTTTGTACAACTACGCTCAATACAAGTACAAAATGTTACTGATTCCTCAAGAACACATTAAGATTTACACGTTTATTAATACTAAGGGCTACAAAGGCACTGTAACTGAATTATACTAAACTGGTTATTATCAATGGTGTTAAAATGAACAAACTCTTCACCTTTACTATTTATTCTAAGTAAATAGGGAAGCGTAATCAGTTGTAGAACTAAAATAAGCCTTCTCAACCTGATATCGAACTGATGAAATCTGTTTCTTTACACTTTATTACAAATTATTGTCAATTTTTTCAACTAAAATTACACTGAATTTCTGCAGTGGCACTAGAATGAAATGAAGACATACAGGTAGTGTATGCATATGCATATATATGCATATGTATACATATATAAGTATGCATACTATATATATATAGAAATAGGTTTTTCATAAGCTATCACTTTACACAAAACTAATCATAAAATGACCATTCGGAATTTCCAGGACAATGTCGGATCAGAAATTGAAAATGATCAATTTCCAAGATGAAATGATCACAAAATAGAAATAGTTTAAAATTGTGGAGGAACAGAAAAATGCAGACTTTTGAAAATACTGGTTTAAATTTTGGATTTTTATAAACTATTATTTTTAATGAAATAGAGTTACAGTAAAATAACTATAGTTTGGATAACAAAAATATATCTCTTCAATTTTCCTCTTCAGTTAATCTTTAGTAACCTCAATACTAAATAATTTAATACCTCAAATAATTTTACAAAGAAAACTTAAAATGGAATTGATTAAATTAATAAAGAATGAGACTAAATCAACGAAATAAATATGTGAGCAAAAAACGACTAAAAATTAATTATGTGGAGAAAAATGAAGGTAACATTTCAAATGTTGCAGTTAAACAAGGAAAAGAGGGTTCTTCAAGCGTACCTAGTATCAAAGAAAAAGACATATAATGCTGCCAAATGAAGATGTATTTTAGAACCGTATGGGAATTTGGAGGGCAGAGAAAAGGAGAAAACTGTATACAGAATAGTTAAAGTTAGGGAAACAAAAATAAGAAATATGGGTTGAGAGATGGGATTCATACTTCAAACACCTATTAAACAAGTTGAATGAATGGAAAAAAAAGGAAAAATACGAATATGGATTACTAGCTATCTATGTCACGATATCTGTTGTTTAATGCCGATTTTTGTTCTTAACATTTCTATTAGTATGTCATAGGACGTTATCCTTCTTCAGAAAAGTCTGATATCACTGCATTAGCGAATAGCTTTACAACTAGGTCCAATACAAGTACAAAAAGTCACCAAATATTCAGGATGGAGAAATCATGAACCGTGTGTTAGCGGAAACAAAAAAGAAAGACTTGGAGAAAATGAAAAATGAGAAAGTAATAGATGATATACCTAATGAAGCATTTACAAAGCTGTGAAGGCCAGGGAGCCGGATGCTGTGCAGATGTTTCAATATTATAATGAGAGAAGGGAATATGCCAAATGTTTTCAGATAGAGTATGCTTGTTCCAATATTCAAAAGGAACTATTTTGTGCGGGACTGCAGCAACCATCGAGGTGTAAAATGGCTGTGCCAAACAATGAAGCTTTGGGAGAAGGTTGTATATAAAACTGGTAGCAGAGATGAAAATAGAGAGAAACATTATGAGTTATGTGTATGCACTATTTATATCAAGACAATAGATAGAAAAGTTCAAGGAATAGAGAAAACCTTGTATATGGTATTCATCAATCTGAAAGGAGCTTATAAAAGAATGACAAAGGGTTGATATGGTGTTGTTAAAGGAAAGAGAATCATCAGAGTTATATGTAAGACTGATCCAGGAAATGTCAGTATAAAGTGTGGTAGGCGACTCAGAGAGATTTTCAGTGAATTTGAAAGTCCATCAAGAATCAGAAGTTTATAGTTATTTTAACAATGGTGCTGGACTCTAGAATATGTAGGACATAAAAATATAAATACCAAAGTACATGTAATTTGCCATATAATGTTGTACTGTTTGGTAAGAACAAAAGTGTTAGTTCAAATGGAACTAAAGAATATCCATAGAGATTTGGAGTGAAGATAAGTAAAACACAAATAGAATACACGGAAGAAAGATTTAGTGAAAGGGTAGTAAAAGAGGATGACAAGGTGCTCCTGGATGATAAAGAGTTAAATATATTGGATCAACTAAACAGGAAGATAGAGAAGTGAGTAAAGAGGTTAAGTAAATAATAGAGAAAGCATGTGTGAAGAGGAGAGAAGTGAGAGGAGTGATGTGTGATAAACAATTGCCATTAAAGCTGAAAGAAAAGATCTGTAAGACCCTGATACTGTATGGGGCTGAATGAAAAAGTTTAAGATAAAGTAGATTAAAAATACAGTAAAGATGGAAGTTTTGAGGTGAATAACGTGGGGTGTCAGAGAAAGGCCTAATCAGGAATGGAAGAGGATGAAATTTGTACCAATTATGGAAGAAAATAAGAGTAACTCACCTTAGATAGCTCGGCTATGTACAAAGAAAGGAAGAGGAGTGTAGCAAAGCTACAAATGTAACAGGGGAAGATAAATAAGAGTAACTCACCTTAGATAGCTCGGCTATGTAGAAATAAAGGAAGAGGAGTGTAGCAAAGTTACAAATGTGACAGGGGAAGATAAATAAGAGTAACTCACCTTAGATAGCTTGGCTGTGTAGAAAGAAAGGAAGAGGAGTGTAGCAAAGTTACAAATGTGACAGGGGAAGATAAATAAGAGTAACTCACCTTAGATAGCTTGGCTGTGTAGAAAGAAAGGAAGAGGAGTGTAGCAAAGTTACAAATGTGACAGGGGAAGATAAATAAGAGTAACTCACCTTAGATAGCTTGGCTGTGTAGAAAGAAAGGAAGAGGAGTGTAGCAAAGTTACAAATGTGACAGGGGAAGATATATAAGAGTAACTCACCTTAGATTGCTTGGCTATGTAGAAAGAAAGGAAGAGGAGTTTAGCAAAGTTACAAATGTGACAGGGGAAGATAAATAAGAGTAACTCACCTTAGATAAAGCAAATGTAACAGGGAAGATATATAAGAGTAACTGTGTAGAAAGAAAGGAAGAGGAGTGTAGCAAAGTTACAAATGTGACAGGGGAAGATAAATAAGAGTAACTCACCTTAGATAGCTTGGCTGTGTAGAAAGAAAGGAAGAGGAGTGTAGCAAAGTTACAAATGTGACAGGGGAAGATAAATAAGAGAAACTCACCTTAGATAGCTTGGCTATGTAGAAAGGAAGAGGAGTGTAGCAAAGTTACAAATGTGACAGGGGAAGATAAATAAGAGTAACTCACCTTAGATAGCTTGGCTGTGTAGAAAGAAAGGAAGAGGAGTGTAGCAAAGTTACAAATGTGACAGGGGAAGATAAAAGATGGATAGATTTAGTGAGAAGGGGACATGATCTAACCTAAATTGTCTCCATACCAAAGAAATTTGTTTATATTTTAGTGAAATGCTTTTGAAAGAACTGTAAGACAAAACTTTGAGTGTCCAATAAAGAAACATAATAAATTTGTTGTTATGAGATCGTTTATTTCTAGTATTAAAATACGGTTTCTACTGCTTATTGTTATTATCTCTCTTGTCTTGGAATTTTGAGTTAGAAAATGGATGTTTTTATATTAATTAATCAATTGTTCATATAGAGAGGATACTATTGAAACTTTGTAAATATAACGTTAGGTTCAAGTGAAAAATCGATTCTTGTGACGTCTTTTATTAACTTGATGTTAAGTCGAGAAACACTTGGAAGGACGAAATTTTAGCAGCATAATTTAAAGTCAAAGCGACCAAGGAAGCCTTGGAAATCTCGGGATGGTAAATTTAAATCTAGAAACACAAAGAGTCGTATTGAAATGTCACAAATATTTTGTTGAATTTTATGATAGAAGAAAATGTTAAATATTTTACAACTGTAATATGAATTAAAGAACACAAAGAAATATTTGAAATCGTACCAATGATTCGTTACTTCTAAGAAAGAGTACCAGGAAATCATATAAACTTTATCAATGCTCTATTAGACCAAAGAGTCCAGAGAAAATATGGATATCTCGATAGCATCATATTATATCTACTAAAGCATAAAGGAATCAGAAACATTTTTAGTAACTCTTTATGTCTAAAAGTATTAGATAACTCACATATTCAACGACACAGCACAAGAAACTATCTGAAACACCAGTGATTTTTAATGTTTGAAAATATGTAAGTAAACTTTACAAATATTACTGATCAAATCTGATTGAAATCTTCTCTACAAAATATTAAGTTGACGAGCATAAGGAAGCGTTGAACGTTTCTTTTCCAATATAACATTGATTCTAAAAGCATTATTGAAGACTAAGACACTAAAGAACCAATAGAATATAAAGTTAAACAGAAGTTATAGGAAACCTTAGTGATTATAGAATCTACGGGCATAAAAACAAAAGTGTAAGTGCCTTTAAAGAAAATATATGTTGAAGGACAGAGGGAAATTTCATAAGTATCACTAATACAATATCATTCCAAGAAGTGAAACGAATCTTTGTACGTCTTATCAATCTAATGCAAAGTGAAAGAGATCTCACCAATGTAAAATTGTTAATAAACATAACGTAATGATTTATATTTTTAAGAACATGGTACTTATTTCGACAGAACGTTGACCTGTCATCTTCAGTAATATATGTATACATGTCCATCATAATATAATTTAAATGAATACTGCCCAAACATGAATATAATACAATAGCTACACCTGTGTGTTATACTTATAGGCTCAGAAAAGTTGTGAGCCATGATTAAAGCTTTAGAAAGCCAGTCAACAATTTTTAGCATCATCCACGTAACTTTTGAGCACCTGTAGAAGGATAACCTGAGAGAAATATAGTACCAATGAAGTGACATTAAATCAATAGTGATATTACTCCGTTACGTTTATTATGTATCATTTGTTACTACTTGTTCTCTAGATTTCATTTTTTATATCTCAATTTTTAATTTAATCGGTTTTCTTCTCAGCTCTGCTATCGCGGTGATATGCCTATTTTGATATCCTGTTTGTCTATCTTCTCTATCATTAGTTTTTCCATTAAGTTTTTCAACAAATTTGGATATCATGTGATATGAACCGTAATAACTCCAGTGGCATTGGCTGTTTGTGTGCAGTTAAACTCAAAGCTACACAATAAGTTATCTGTGCTCTGCCCATCACGGGTATCGAAACCCGGTTTCTAGCACTGTAAGTCAGCAGATATACCGCTGTGCTGTAGGGAGTTAACGGTAACTCTGAGTTATGCTTTCCTACATAAAACGCTAAAAAATAGGATTTCAATACTGGTCGTCGGCAAAACACAGATAGACCTTCGTAGAATGGACGACAACTGCCTGTTGTCGAGACACAAGTGTAGAGACGACGTTTCGAAAGTTTTCTGAAGACGAAAGGCGGAAGACTTTTGAAACGTCGCTTCCACATTTGTGTTTCCACAACAGGCAGTTGGCGTCAATTCTACAGTTTCATCATGAATACTCTGCCAAAACAATCTATCAAAGAGTACATAGATAGGCCGTTGTAGTGATAACGAGAAATCCACTTAAAGTAAAACTGTATTCTCAAGATGACTGGTATGGGTATTAAAATTTTAATTAAAATAAAGTAGAAAACAACGTTAACAGGTTAACCTGAAGATACCTAAGAAGGTCGAAACATTGTTCTGTACTTTAATTAAAGTGTTATTACCCATACCAGCCGTCAACAGTGGCTGTTGTATAGTTTTGCCCTTAGCAACAAACAAACTGCATATTTGTGTATTAATGTTTTCTTTAACTTAAAACAAGTGGAATAAAAACTTAAGATACAAATTATCAGTTGACTAGTTATGTTTCCGGGAAGAGACTCTTTTTTTGTGTCTTTTTTTATTCTTTTCTCTTCCACTCACACTTCAATCAGTGGACTGACTTGAAACTTAGTCCTGTTTTACCGTGGTCCAATAGCCTAGATAATGTTTTTTTTTCTTATTTAAGCCTTTTTGGCGATTTTATTGGATCAAAGATCAAACAACCCCAAAACGTATACTCTGGGCTTTTGTGCGATCATGTTTATACCAATCAAAATGAAAATTGGCACAAAAATAAATTTTCATGTGCTCATTATATTGAGATACAGTACAATATGTCTATATGGGTCCCTTTAGGGGAACAGAGGTAAAAAATATGTTTTTGGTGTTTTAGGTCAATTATTTGACCATCTTTTGACTAAGTTATGTGGGTTGATACTTTTCTATAGGTTTCACACATTGACAAACAAAAAGGGCGGTTTTTTCATTTTGTGCTTCCCCCCAGTGGCGATATGCTAAAATCCGGGGTTTGATACCCGTGACGGGCAAAGCACAGATAGCACATGGCGTAGCTATGTGCTTAATTCTGAAAAGCACACACTCATTTTTGGTAGTTATAGGAGGGTCAAGATGCCACAAAAACGTAATTTTAGGGTTTTTTGACAATTATTTTGCCGTTTTATTTACCATTTTACATGGAATTTGTTGCAAAGATACTTTGTTCCAGGTCCAATACCTTGGTTATATCCCCTATGTTACTTATTAGTTATAACGAGTTTGTGCCTTCTGTATTCTAGAAGATGTCGAGCAAATGTTAAGCCTTAAATCTAATTATACTTGGATAACATCTTTTAGATGGGTCTTCCAGTGGGACGGCGGTAAGTTTATAGACTGACAAGGTTAAAATCCGTAGTTCGATTTCCTGCATTGGACACAGTAGATAGAGCAATGTGGGTTTGCTCTAAGACAAACAACCTGCTAAACCACTACTGACAATGTTCATTGTATTGTATTTGTCGTGCGGCATAATAGAAATGATTCGATTATATGTTGCATACAACCTTATAAGAATTACTAAAGTCTATTATTCTAGTATTAAAGAAAAAACACAAATAAAACAAGAGGAAGTGATCCCAAAATTTCAACTGTTGCATTAACCGGTAAGGGTCTGCAAAGTGCTGATCAGTTACGAGATATCGTGTGACGTGTGTATTCAGTGCACTTCTAAAGTTATCAAGTAAGTTGTATAAATGTCTATCAGATGTTGTGTTTGTTGGAGTTCTTACAAAACTACAAGACAGCTAGGCAGTTGTGGTAGTCGTCCAGATCTTTGGATACTCTTCTCAAAACTACAAGACAGCTAGGTAGTTGTGGTAGTCGTCCAGATCTTTGGATACTCTTCTCAAAACTACAAGACAGCTAGGTAGTTGTGGTAGTCGACCAGATCTAGATATTTGGATGCTCTTCTCAAAACTACAAGACAGCTAACTAGTTGTGGTAGTCGTCCAGATCTTTGGATACTCTTCTCAAATCAAATGGCAAAATTTTACTGTCATTCTTATAACGCCACAGTCTCGAAATTTAGAGTTTGTTTTGGCAATGGTGCGCGAAATGCAAGACCTCAATTCCACAGTCTAGCAAGCTAATTACTGGTCTACGCTTATTATCTAACTTGTAAAATATACTTATGTTTACTGTGTTGTACAGATAACATGGATGTGATTCATATATTAAATTATTATATGTATATAAAGCGCAAACATCTGTGTGTCTGTCTGTCCGTCATCTAACTACTCCTTGATAGCTGATCCAATCTCAACCACATTTTGTGGGATGATAGTTTTGGAACAAGGGGAGTGTTAATGGGGGTTCACAACTATTTCCATCCCAATTATTTTTATTATTGATCATTTGTTATATTATACGTAAGCTAACTTTGGCTGCATTCATAGGTGTCGCCACGTTATTTCACCCAAACAAACTTTATCATACTTTCTATAACACAACATAGATACAGTGTGGGAGAAGGCACACAAACGTCTTATATATCTCAGAGAGTACGCTATGACCTAACTCTCTAAGGGTAATGCAATGAAAAATATGGCCGCCACAGTTTCATAAACACAGCTGAAGTTTCTACTTCAAAACCACCGTATCAAAAGGTTGATACGAAGAGTAGTTGTGATTTCTTGAGTTATATTTTGGCACTTCCAACTTTGACCCGCGACCTTTCAACTTCGGCCCATAAGACATTTCTGTAACCAAAAATTGTTAATTAATTAAACATGTGAAACAATGTGGAAGGACATTAAGAGCTGGGTGTTGAAAGAGGGTAATAGAAAGTACCCCTGCCGCCACAACTTTCATCGCTACCTCTTCATTCAAAGCTACCCTGACCATCAGACATTGCATACTATGTTTTAAGTATATCGAGTTATTATAGCTTAAACACAACTTTTGGTAAAGTAATCGTATGTTATGTTATAAGTAAATTGTGTAAAAGTTATGATTTTTGTGTTATTTATCATTGTATCCATCTACTTATTTGTTTACGTTTAAAACATGAAAATAGGAAGGATACATCACCATGTATATTGTAAAAGAATTTAGAGTAATAGCTTTTAATCTTATTCACGTCGTGGTGGATGCTTTGGTGATAAAACATTGCCTCAAAACTTTCTAATGAGTGACTTTATTTTTAAAACACCTTTGTACAAAACCCCTATATTCTCTCTAATATAAATAGCTATCAGCCAGGGGCGTAGTTTCTAGGGGGGATGGGTGGGATACATCCCCCTTCATTTTAGGTGGGGGGTATGGTGCATACAATCATCCCCCCCTACAGTTTGGTCTGTTGAATTGTTTTATTGCATCACAGGCTTACAAATTATGTGTTTGTTCTTGTGATTCTCGTGTTCTTACCAATCGAATTACATAATTAGGCCTAGATGTAGGCTTTTTCAATAGCCGAAATGTACATCTTTAATATAGGCGTGCTTCTAAGCTTTTCGATCTAAGCGATAGTTCGTAAGTATCAGTCAGTAGGCCTAAGTGTACATGCAAGTATTGTGGCAACAAGATTACTCTGTGACTGCATGTTTACAGCTTTCAGGTTCACGTAATCAGAGATTCACAATTTGCAAATTGAACAGTCCACATAAGTGGTTGCAAAAATCATCCCCTCCATTGGGTGTAAAAAAATCTACGCCCCTGCTGTCAGCGTTATAGAAATATCAAAAATATTACTGAGTGATTCCATAGTTTTTAGAATTCTGCTAAGGGAAGCTTGTATCCAGAATTTCAGGGATATGTGGTCCACCTCAGAACATTACTTAACCACAAGTAAATTAAGTTTAGAACAAAAGTTATCGAAACATTTTTCATTAAAACCTGTACTTTCTCCCTCGCTAGTACAGCGGTATGTCTCTGGATTTACAACGCTAAAATCAGGGATTCGATTCCCCTCGGTGGGCTGAGCAAATAGCCCTTTGTGGCTTTGCTATACGAAAAAAAACACTCTTTCTCCCTCTTGAAAAGATTATTATTACGTAGTAAACCAACTAGTCTTTAATATTGTTCCCTGACAGATGTCTATCTTTATGTAACAATTTATTTAAAATATATTGTACATTATAATGACATATGTCTTATCCACATTTTTCAGTTACCATTATTGTGTTTTCTATCTAAGATAAAGCTGCTATTTTCTTCTTTTTCATACTATTTTTTGATAGAAAGAAGTATCACAAGTGTTAGAGGTACACGACTGAACAAGTTAATATGAGTGTTATTATGGGATAGGTTAAGTACAGCGTTATAGTAAATTTAGTTATTTTTAAAAGCTAAAGTTTACCGCAGATTTGTTCATGTAATTGTGGCTCAAGTGTTGTGAACTTGTGCTTATTTTATTATTGTGTCGTATTACTAGAACCTTATATATTTTGTCGTTATTTTGGTTGATTATAATCACTCATAGTGTGTAGAAAGTTCTAAACCTCAATCAGGCTACATAAAATGTAATTCAAGCTAGTTAGAAAGGTGAAGTTAGTTAGGTAGATATATATATAAACAAACAAAACAGGCTATTTGTTTGCCTTAAAGCAAATAGGCTTTCTGTGACTTCTGAAACAGAGAAACGTGCATTCTTTTATTAAACGAAAGACAAAAGTTTTGTAAACACATCTCCGGTCACATTTTTTCAGTATTGTCAGGACATTCATTAGATCGTATTTTTTCATGAACACTGAAAATAATACATCGTAAATCTGGTTACAAATTTTAAAATTAAAATTAAAATATGGCATCAGTTTAGGAGGAAAAAAAAGTTAAATCATTCGTAAGATAAGAGAAAACAAGAACTGTTTTACAATACATTTTCTATTTCCTCTTCTAAGAGCATGTTAGCTGTAAATCGAGATTGGCTTCCGTCGTATTTATATGAACAAGATATTATTCCGCAAAGTCCTCGAATGTGTTCTGTTTCAAAGGTAATAAAGGCGACATGAAGAGTAAAATATACTTTGTCAAGTTCATATGTCCTGTTGTATTGCAGCCTACAGAGTATATAATTCTTCTCGTGACTCATGACATGCGCATGTTCTACTGACGTCTCAAGAATACAAACTGTAAAATTAAGCATCCCTTATGTGACGACGTTTTAGTGTCTACTGATCGATTGACAGACAACACGTTTGGTTTTGGAATTTCGCACAAAGCTACTCGAGGGCTATCTGTGCTAGCCGTCCCTAATTTAGCAGTGTAAGACTAGAGGGAAGGCAGCTAGTCATCACCACCCACCGCCAACTCTTGGGCTACTCTTTTACCAACGAAAAGTGGGATTGACCGTCACATTATAACGCCCCCACGGTTGGGAGGGCAAGCATGTTTGGCGCGACGCGGACACGAACCCGCGACCCTCGGATTAGAGTCGCGCGCCTTACGCGCTTGGCCATGTCGGGCCACAGACAACACATTACTGTATAGTCGTGTAAGTATTTTAAACGGCTCAAAAGATTTCTTAATAATCAGATAAAGTATAGACACAAGCATGTAGTTTAAATTCAGCTGGGCATATTTCTTGTGTACTTTGTTCAATTCAGATGACTTCGCATAATTCAACTAGTTACAATACATGTAAATGTGCTTTCACTTAGTATCCTCTTTTGATTTAATATTAAATTAATTTTTCGAAACCAATGAGTTCTTTACCAATTCAGAGAAAAATACCGAAACACTAAGAACGTTTCTCCCTTCCTAAGCCTTTTTATTAAGAATAATATGGTTATTTTTATCCAAATTAATAAAAAATAGCTTTTAATTTCTGTTAAATTTATAATATGCGTTTTTTTCATTAAATTATATTATTTCTTCTTCATTATTTTTATTATTTGGTGTTAAACGCAAATTTGCACAATGGGCTGCGCGTGCTTAGCCCACCAGGGTTTTTTAAACTCGATTGCTAACGTCAAGCTTTCAGACTTGTCGCTGAGCCATTAGGGGTACTATATGTTTTAAGAATAGTAACAAAAAAGCAGCTGTCGAGGTTTTATAACTTTAAATCAAACATTCAGGAGTGATGAAACTATCTTTTCATATAAAGCAACAATGTATTTTGAGCACAAAACTACACAACGTGTTATCTGCGCTTTCAACCACTGCGTCTTTGAGCATTTTAAGACCCAACAGAGAAAAAAAATATTTTCGAGAATATTATTACCATTTTGTGTAAAATTTAAAATTAGTTGTTAGGGCGATCGACTTCGGGTTGAGGGTAGGAATCCCCATCACCAACATGATCATCTTTCTATGGAAGGTACAATGATACGGTCAATCCTACTGTTAGTTACTAAAAGAATAGCACAAGAGTTAGCGGTGAGTGGTATTGATTACGTTCTTCCCGTCTAGTTTATCACTACTAAATTAGGGATAACTAGCACATACAGCCTAGTGTAACTTTGTGTGAAATTCAAACCAAATCAAAACGAAACAAATTAAAAATTAGATTAACGAAATTGGCTTCATGTATGTATCTACAAATACAACAATAACGAAGAATAATATGTACAATGCTTTTTAACTTGTTCTATAATACTTTAAACAGATTATCAATTATTTACGTTATTATTGAACGTCCGTTAAACATTTTGTTTGCGTACAAATATAATAGGCCGATGATACCAAATAATTTCTGACAGTTCTATATGACTAACCTTTATATAAATAATCCATATGACTTACCTTTATATAAATAATCTATATGACTTACCTTTATATAAATAATGATGTGGTAATTTGTACTCGTACATTGTTTGTCTTGTGAGTTGAGGATTTAAAGCACAAAAATTCTATAATGTTGGAGATGCTTATAATACATAGTTTGTATGGTGGTATCCCCAGAATTGCCTGTATTCTAAGGATAAAACAAATAAATATCACAATCCAAATAAAATGATAAACCAAATGCCCTCTAGTAAAATAAGAAATCCTTGAAGCGCATAGAACATCCTTTTTTTTTTTTTTTCCACTTGAACGACTTATAAGTACGTTCTCATTGTCTGTAGGCAAACAAGGAAAAACGAACTCAAGACTCTACCGCGAGACTAGCAATAGCAATTTCAATCTTTTCAAACATCACGGTAAGTTGAAGTATGGTACTCCACATGGAAAAGTGCTTACTTAATTTACAAAGCTCAATTTGAATATATTTAACCCCCAGCGTTTCATTTACAAAGGCAAATTATGGAAGATTAAGCAATTCGTCTTATTCTCTTTGATGGAAGTTCCAAATATTGATTACTACATTTCCCTTGGTGACCTTAGACGGTCAGGTCAAAGCTTGAAGCTTGCTAATGAAATTAATTGAAACGTCAATATTTACCCTGTTATGTGATAACGATTTCTATAGCTTCTTCGTCAATATAGAGTTATGATAATTTGCCATTCTCCTTTAGCAATTCTCAACAGAAGCATAGAGGTCCAAATTTTGACTCAAAATTATTAACATAAAAAAATTAAAATAATTCAAACCTCTCATGTTTAAAATCGAAGATATTTAAATTGCCTAAGTTTATACAAAGTTCGTTTTCAAAAATCCAAATCATATTTAAAGTAGAAGGGGTATCAATAAGAATTGCTTCCTATAGAAATGTTTGGTATGTAAATATAAAGCATTTTATATTTGATGTCTGCTTTAATTTAAATTTGTCCTTTTATTTCATTGTTTTCATTGTGTGGAGATTTTGCCTAAACGAGATTTAATATTTACATCTCAAGGTGGTAACGTGTTGAACCTGTGTATCAAGACATAAAAACTGATGTTTAGTTGGTGTTACTGATCTTTGCAAGTGGCATTAAACAATCTGATCTAACTTTGGCCTCAGTTCAGAAAAGCCATTGCTGTTGCTGTTTTGAATTAAGCACAAAGCTACACAATGGGCTATCTGTGCTCTGCCCACCACGGGTATCGAAACCCGGATTTTAGCGTGTAAATCCGTAGACATACCGCTGAGCCACTGGGGGGCCGAAAAGCCATTGAGGTGTGCTTTTATTTACAGTGAAAGAACTGAACATCTGCAAGCTGCTCCTAGTAAGCGTTCATATCTTGGAGACGACTGATACAGTATTTAAAACTAGGAAAGAAATTAATCGAATGAGGACAGTACCGACGGTGTACAATACTAATGCTAGCGTTTTATTAGTTGTTTAATTAATAATTTATTTTCGTATCCAAAAGACTTCAGTTACCAGAATGAACTTTCACTCCATGATGAATAATCTTAACAATTATTTCTGTTAAATATTTTAATGGCCAAAAGAATGTTAAAATTTAAGCATTATGCGCTTTGAATTCTATACAATATTATAGGAACTGATTCTTTCTAAGCAATATATACTGGTGGGAAGAATGTTCTTGTACCAGTATTGTCTGGATCAGTATGGAATTTTGAACTTCCATTTATTACACCATCAGAACATCTCGTCTTTCTATAATCTTACTGGGATCATGATGCATATGCAAGGTTCATCTAAACTACATGATCCTTCTCCAACATGACTTTTTATAACCCACATTAGTCACTCTTTAGAAACGTTTATAAAACTTATGAACGTAAAAATGGTCGCATCTCTAGATAACTAAATCTTGCAGTTGTGTATTCGGTGTGAATTATACGTGTAACACATAACTTCAAATAGATAAAGAAACGCTTACAGTATCGTAAAGGATCCTATATTTTTAGAATCTACAGATGAACCAGAAGTGTATACAACTCTGTCTTCACACAATTGCTTTTTGTATCAGATTCGTTTAAAAAGACTTCTCTTCTGACGAGTCATGTCATCTAACCATTACTAAATAAAATTTAGCTAAATTTTTGTCCGTTATGAGATACTTGTTTACTTATGTTATTTAATGTCTTGATTGTTAATTTCGTACACAAAATTTAAATAAATATTTTAAAACTGGTGAAGTGTGCATGTTTAATTTCGCTGTTTCACAGATTTTGTCCATAATAAATATTATATATGATTGTAAAAATGATTACTGCTAATCTCTTGCTCTCTATATATATGAATACACTGCTGGCCAAAATCTTAAGGCAAATGAACATAAAGAAAAAATATGCATTTTGCGTTGTTAGACTCAACCACTTATTTGAGTAGAGCTTCGAAAATGAAAATAAATTTAGCATTTAATAGAGAAAATGTAAACACTATGAAATTAGCCTAAATACTAGCTGGTCAAAAGTTTAAGACCGTACCGAAACAAAGCGTTAATCGGTAAACACGTAACGAAATTTAGTCATTTGTGTTCAAGCATTAGCATTGTCAACATCTTCCACTGACATGTCCTGTGTTACATTGGGTAAAAACATGGCAAAGGTTGAAAAGTAAAAGAGTTTGAACGTGGCAGAATTGTCGAGCTGCAAAAGCAAGGTCTCTCTCAACATGCCATCGCTGGTGAGATTGGGCGTAGTAAAACTGCTGTTGGAAATTTCCTAAAAGACCCTGAGGGATATGGAACGAGAATTTCAAATGGTCGGCCTAAGAAAATTTCCCCGGCGTTGAGCAGGAGGATTCGACAGGTTGTCCGGCAAGACACCAGCCGATCGTTGAACCAGATTAAGGCTCTTACGGACGCAGAATGCAGCTCAAGAACAATAAGACGGCATCTACGAGAGAAAGGCTTTAAAAACCGTAAACGTCTTTAAAGGCTACGCCTCCTTACACACCACAAAACAGTTTGGTTAAACTTTGCTGAGAAGCACCAAACATGGGATGTAGAAAAGTGGAAGAAGGTTTTGTTCTCTGATGAGAATAAAATTAACCTGGATGGTCCAGATGGCTTCCAACGTTACTGGCACGATAAAAATATCCCACCAGAGACATTTTCTACATGATTTGGGGTGTTTTCTCTTTCCATGGAACAATGGAGCTTCAGGTTATACAGGGGCGTCGAATAGCATCTGGCTACATTGGCATGTTGGAGAGAACATTCTTATTGACTGAAGACCCTCGCTTGTGTGGAAACGACTGGATCTTTCAGCAGGATAACGCTCCAATCCACAATGCCCACAGGACAAAGGACTTTTTCATGGCAAATAACGTGGTTCTTTTGGACCATTGAGCGTGTTCGCCCGAACTGAACTCCATTGAAAATGTTTGGGGGTGGATGGCAAGGGAAATCTATAGAAATAGACGTCAATTCCAAACAGAGGATGATCGTCGTGAAACCATCTTCACTACTTGGAATAACATTCCAGCCAGCCTTCTGCAAACGCTTATATCTGCCATGCATGCCAAAGCGAATCTTTGAAGTTATTCGCTATGATGGCCGTGCAACTAATTATTGAGAGCTCTTGTTGGGCATTTCCTACCCTGTTTAGAACTTCGTTTCAGTATGGTCTTCAACTTTTCGCCAGTTACTATTTAAGCTAATTTCATAGTGTTCACATTTTCCCTGTTAAATGTTAAAAAAGTTTTTCCCTTTTTCTTATTTTCATTTTTCAAAGCTATACTCAAATAAGTGGTTGAGTCTAACAACGCAAAATGCATATATTTATTTATGTTCATTGGCCTTAAGATTTTGGCCAGCAGTGTATGTTTGGATGTTTGTTAACCTGACTGCTTAATATTTTTTACTACCAATATTTGCTTGTGTAGATATAATAAACTGGTTTTACACTATACAATATTTTGTGTGTATTACCAACCCCTTTGAGAGGATATTATAATCTGGTTTAGAATTGTATGATATTTTTGTGTATCACTAATTTTTGCTTGATAAAATTTAATGAACTAGTTTTACACCTTATAATATATTGTGTTTATTACCAACGCTACTTTCAAAGAATTTAATGAACCTGTTTCACACTATATGCTTTTGTGGATAGTATTTGTCGTTTACAGAAAAGCTTGTACTTTTTGCCATGGAAAGATTTTGTTTGTTATTGAAAACATAAGCATCCTGCACCATACATAGATTTAACTGTTATAAGAGACGTAATCATATTTTATCAGACTAAGTTTCTCTGTGTTATTAGAACCTTCAAACATGCAAGGTTTTGCCTGTTGTACACAAACTCTATGCGCTTTTTACCACAAAAGATTTTTACTGTTATACAAGACGTGAACACTCTTTACCATCGAATTGTTTTCTGTTATAAAATATATCTGAATGTTCTATATATACAAAGTGCTTTCCTGTTAATAAAAACCTACACACTTTCTACCAGCACTCCAATGACACAGCGGCATATCTGCGGACAAGCGTGCTCGAAATGGGTTAAGCAGCACACATAGCTCTTTGGGTAGCTTTGTACTTAAATACAACCAACTAACGAAATATAAAACTAAACATTGTCTACCATACAATTTTTTATTTGGCTGTAGAAAAACCCTAACACGTATACCTAAGAAAAGTTTCACGTATTGCATAAGTACCCCGCTGGTACAGCGGTAAATCTTCAGATTTATAATGCTAAAATCAAGGGTTCGATTCCCCTCGGTAAACTCAGCAGTTAGCCCACTGTGGCTTTGCTATAAGAAAAACATACACACTCTATTGTGTAAAACCTGAACTACTTTTACCATGTAACTTATTCTTATACAAAACCTGAAAGCTCCTATTTATGCAAAGTTGGCCTTTTTTATGTAAAACCTAAATTCTCTCTACCATGCATCATTTTGTCTGTTGTACAAATACCACAATATAAAAAGTATTTCCTGTTCTAAATAACACAAGCGAACACTTACTACACACAAATTTAAATTGTTTACGCTTTCAAAAAACTTCTACCACTTTATATTATGTAAAGTGTTGAAATTCTAAAGACTCTCTACATTGAACACTTTTGAGCTGTTAAACAAAACTTAAATATCTCAACAATACCATGTTTTACAATTTATACACATCTAAACACTTTCTACTATTCAAAGTTTTACTTTTTATACACAATATAACCCTCGCTAAATTTTTGTCTGATATACACAACCTTAACACTCTTCAATGTGCAATTCTTTATGCCAGTTACACAAAATCTGAACACTATTTGACAGGCAAAGGTTTTGCCTGTTGTACACAAACTATGCACTTTTTACCACAAAAGCTCTTGACTGTTATACAAACGTGAACACTCTTTATTACGCAAAGTTTTTCTGTTGCACAAAACCTAAACATGTGTATTATATAATTTTTCTCTTTTTGTACTATCCGTAACCTCCTTTTACTATAAACCGTTTTACGTGAAATCCAAATTCTCTCAGCCATGCAAAGGTTTTGCCTTTTATACAAAAATCCTGAGCACTACATACGTAAAGTGTTCCCTGCTACAGTAAACATAATCAATCTCTCACATGCATAACGTCTCATTATTATACGAAATTCGAACACTCACTGAATGCAACGGTTTTTTGCGTTTTTTTTACACGAAGTCTAAACATTCTCTACTTGTGCAAAGTTTACGCCTCTTCTACAAAAACAACGCTCTGTTATTCAAATTTTCCATCTTTTACAAAATATAAGCGCTTTTTTATAGAAAGATTCTCCTCTCATAAAAACATCTAAACACTCTTTCACTGTAATATTTTGTTTGTAGAAAATCCTAAAGATTGTGTTTACTAGGCAAAACAAAAACACCTTCTATCATGCTAGTACCTTTATTGTTTGTTTAAAAGATCACAACGGTATTTTCATGTTGTGCAAAGCTTAAATACTGTCTACTAAGTGAAGCGTTCACCCGTTGTACAAAACAGGTAGACTTTCTATCAATAAAACTTTCCATCTGTTGTACATAATCTAAACACCATGTAGAGTTTCCATTATACAAATCCTGAACACCGTCTACTATGCAATAATTTTGCTTTTTTAAAATCTATAAATATTCTCTATCATTTAAAATTTATTTCTGTTACACTAACCTTCAACACTGTACCATGATTTTGTGTTCTAAAATCCTGAGCACCTTATTCATGCACAATGTTTTACATACAGTTTGAGGACAACAAGGGATCTATTGGTACATCTGGGCTGTCACATCCACTAAACTGTCATATAAAAATAAAATATTCAAGGCCAGCCCTTATAATTCAAATACTTATCAAGTCTTCTCGTACATTTCTTTAAACTAATCGCGTCTACGACTTTTGAAGGTAACCTATTCCAAAAGACAAACACCCTGTTAAAACACTCAAGCTAACTTAGCTGAAGATGACTCCTACCCTATTCTTTGGTAGATTGTTTATAGTGAGTATTCATGATGAAACTTTGTAGAATGGATGGCAACTTCCTGTTGCGGAGGCACAAGTGTAGAGGACTACGTTTCGAAAGCCTTCCGCCTTTCGTCTACCCTATAAAACTTGTCCCTCATCATTCTTACCATTAAATACGAAACCAAGAAGACCAATCAACATTATCAATTCTCTGTGCAATCTTAAACACGTCAATCACATTCCCTCTATTGTTTTTTCTCTTTACAACAATAAATAATTTAAAACTATTATCCTATCCTTATATGACCTTAGCATCCTAGGAATCATCCAACTTGTCATTTTCTGAACAGTTTCCAACAAATTTTAATGTCCGTCTTATTACAGTAAGCTCAAGACTGAACACATTACTTCAAATGTAGTTTATCCAATGTTCTATACCAAGGATTCTCAAGCTGTAGTACGCATACCACTGGTGGTACGTGGAGCTAATGTCGGTGGTACACAGCAAAATTTGTATTAAAATAATAAAATATGTAATAAGCCCCATCAGAGTTTTTACGTATTTATACATGTTACACTCCCCCTTATAGACTCACCCTCCTCTTGCATAGACTCGCCATTATTTTATTACCTTAAAATTGACAGAAATAGTACCACGTACTATTCAATCACGCCGGGGAAAAAAAACCGTATCCCTCGCATTAATGGGAAAGTGCTAAAAATATGAATTCTTGTTACTGGGTTTTATATTTTTATAATTATGGCTTGATTTATAATTTAAAAAAATCAAAAAGGTGGCGCGCGAGTCTGAAACGTTAGAGAACCACTGGATTATATAATTACCTCATAAATAACACTGACAAATTTTTTGAAAAGTTTTGCTGACTGTGACAGGTACCTGATGGGTATGCACAAATATAGTTTTGGTTTTGCTTCATCACATAGGAACTCTGAGAAATAGACAGTTAACTGTTTACTGGCAATAACGTCTTTAACTGCGTTTATGTTTCTAATACGCTATTAAATTCAACATAATTAAGAGCGTTTTGCTCCTGATTTTCGTTTGTATTCAATGTCCGGTGCATCACGTTGCAGTGTCCAAAGTAGTCAGCAAGCATTGACGGATTCCAGTTGCCCTGATATCGTTTTTCCATTGTAACAATGTCCTCGTGAAACTGAAGATTTCGATGAAACGATACGTGATGGACAAAGTTGGATGTGATTTTCGTGATCAACAGTCAAAAATCTATAAGGAACACCCAACAGTGTTCAAAAGCAAAAACTTTGTTGTGCAGTGTAATTACATTCGGCTTGTATTTTATATTTCTGTAGCTAATATCGTGTTTGCATTACCGTTTCAGAAAACGAAACATCCTCGTGTTATCAAAGTTTTTCCTAATGTAAAAACCTAAACACTTAACACATGCAATTTTCAATTTTTTATCAAAATATTTCTGTGTGATACAATGTGTTAAACTGTTGTATAAAATGTAACACATTGAAGTGTATGTTTTCACATGTTGTTCAAAAGATAAATATTTTTACAATGTTATGTTTTAGCGTCTTTTATAAAATCTAAATAATTTCTATCATACAAAGATTTTGTTTGTTATACGAAACTTTAAACATTTTCGATCATGAAAAGTTTTTGCTTGTAGTACAAAATACAAACACTATAATGCGAATGTTATACATAATGTTTGCTGAAATAAATAAATATAATCACCGTTTGCCAGTAACATTTTTTCCTTTCATAAAAAGCTTGAAAACTCTACATATGCAAATAATTTTATGTTTCAAAAGGTTAAGAAAGTCTCTATCATTCAAAGATTTCGCCTCTCATACAAACTCTTAACACACTTTGCTGTGCAAACTTTTCTTGTATTGTGCAAAATCTGTTTACCTTTTAAATGCACATTTTTCACTTGCTGCACTAAGTTGGGCATCTTCTAAAAAGCAACGTTTTCTCCTGTTAAACGAAACCTGAACTCCCCTACGAAGCAAAGATTTGCTTTTGATATAAAACGTAAATATTTGTTTATTTAAAATAAAATAGTGTATATAATTATTTACGTTGGACAAGAATATTATTTTATATATTTTATGGTAGGTGAATTATCCATTAAGAGAACACAATTAAAAGAAACTTAAAGCAACTTACATTTACTTGTATTAAATTTTTTATTTGTTGTTGTTCTAAAAGTCTATGAAGATCACCTATATTTGAAAACAATATGTTTTTCTATGTTTAACGCCAGTTTACATATGTGTTTTCGACGTTAGTGATGTTGTTTACGTTTAAAGAGAGTTAAATGATGTTAGAAAATAATTTTGTATCTACATTTGAGAACATTTATATTATAAATTTTACGTTTGCTTGTTTTTAATTTCACGCAAAGCTACACTGGGGCTATCTGCGCTAACCGTCCATAACTGAGTAGTGTAATACTAGAGGGAAGACAGCTAGTCATCACCACCCACTGCAAACTCTTGGGCTACTCTTTTACCAACGAATAGTAGGATTGACCATCACATTATAACGCCTCCACGGCTGAAAGGGCGAGCATGTTTAGTTGAGGTTGATTCGAATCCGCGACCTTCGGATTACGATTCGAGTGCCTTAACCAGAAATATGAAAAATGAAATTGCAAGTTATTACTCTAGAAAAAATTAAAAAAACGCATTTCATAATATTAAAGTACCACAATACGAATCTCCATTGGAATCGACTGTTATAAAAGAACTAAAGTATAAAGTTGATTTAGATGAAGGATTAGATGTTTCAGTTTTAGAATAACAAGAATTTGCATGATCATACAAATTATTTGATAAAGTTGAATTAACTGAATAAACGACTAAAAGAGAAAAAAGTAAATAAATCTTTGGACAGTAAAATAGCCAGAAAAAAACAAACATTAAAAAATTGGAAGGAATGGATATCTAGAAAGAAGAAAACAATGGAAAGAATGGATATCCAGAAAGAAGAAAACAATGGAAAGAATGGATATCCATTCCTTCCAATTTTTTGATGTTCGTATTTTTCTGGCTATTTATAAAGTTGATTTAGATGAAGAATTAGATGTTTCAGTTTTAGAATAACAAGAATTTGCATGACCATACAAATTATTTGATAAAGTTGAATTAACTGAATAAATGACTAAAAGAGAAAAAAGTAAATAAATCTTTGGACAGTAAAATAGCCAGAAAAAAATAAACATTAAAAAATTGGAAGGAATGGATATCTAGAAAGAAGAAATCAATGGAAAGAATGGATATCCAGAAAGAAGAAAACAATGGAAAGAATGGATATACAGAAAGAATAAAACAATGAAAAGAATGGATATTCAGAAAGAAGAAAACAATGGAAAGAATGGATATCCAGAAAGAAGAAAACAATGGAAAGAATGGATATACAGAAAGAAGAAAACAATGGAAAGAATGGATATTCAGAAAGAAGAAAACAATGAAAAAAATATTCAGAAAAAGAAAACAATGGAAAGAATGGATATTCAGAAAGAAAGAATGGATATCAGAATGAAAAAATGGATATTCAGAAAGAAGAAAACAATGGAAAGAATGGATATTCAGGAAGAAAAAAACAATAGAAAGAATGGATATCCAGAAAGAAGAAAACAATGGAAAGAATGGATATACAGAAAGAAGAAAACAATGAAAAGAATGGATATTCAGAAAGAAGAAAACAATGAAAAGAATGGATATTCAGGAAGAAGAAAACAATGGAAAGAATGGATATTCAGAAAGAAGTCAACAATGGAAAGAATGGATATCCAGAAAGAAGAAAGCAATGGAAAGAAACATGTTAGAAGATAAATAAATTATCTATAGTTGCAGGAACTTAATTATTTGTTTTGTAAAACAGTTAAAGTTCCACATTTTAGAAAAAACACTGAATTAGTTATACAAAAAAACAGTCAAATTATATCTATGTTTGAAGATGCTTATATTGTCTAAGTTTAAAAGGAGAAAACTACCGAAGGTAATTGGGAACATGAGATAATAAGAAAAGAAAGTACCTGAAACGTAACATAGTACACATTTGATGACTAATTGTTACTATATCCTAATAACTTTGTCTTGCATGAAGAGAACATGGAAATAAATATATAGATGCGTAATATAGACTAGTATTAACATATACCAACACTGTATATTTCATTTGGATACGAAAACATGAAAATAAATACACTGGTACATGATGTAACTCGGTATTAACATATACTGACATTATATATTTTATTAGTGATGTTAATAAAACAGGTAGTTTCAAGAATGACAGAGATGAAAGAAAAACCCTATAACCTGAGCGCTTTCGAAAGGTTGTCTTTCATTCTTTAGTGTTAATTTAGTATATTTCATTTGGATACGGGAACATGGAAATAAAAAAACAGATACATGATGTAACCCAATATTAACATTTACTAACATTTTATATTTCATTTGGATGCGGAAACATGGAAATAATAAGAAATAGATAGTGTATTATAATGTTAAAATATACTGATATTGTATCTCTGATTCAAATATGAAAATCTATGAAGAAGCACAGATCCACGTAATGCATCTCTAAACGAAATATGAAACTACAGTAATAAACGTGTAAGTACATAATATAGCCTAGTGTTAACATTTCCTAATACTGTAACTCTAAACCAGTTACAAAAGTCTCTAGAAATAAATAATAAACAATGTAACATAATTTTGTGTTAAAATATCCTAATATTGTATCTCTCACCCAAATATGAAAACCTAGTGTATTTACATTTCTCTTTCTTTTATTAGCTTATTGTTACGTTTTAAGAATACAGAGAAACAACAATAGTTAACTTCATGTATCTGATATCACCATGAATCAAACTTACCCGGATAGTGTGGGTTCCACATAGCATTCTCTATTCGATTTAACATTGTTTTCGAGGATGTTAAAATATTCGAAAATATTTGAACAATTGGGAATACTACTGTTAATTGGAACCTTACTAAACATAACAATAAATAGATATAATGAATATCTCATAAATTATATTATACAGTTAATATTGCTAATTTGCTTTATTTAGTTGACGACTTAAAAAAAACTCTAATTAGGGAAAGCTGAGTGAATATCCTTTATACACAAGCCAAAAACTTAACGGGCCCGGTATGGCCAGGTGGTTACAGAACTCGACTTGTATTGTGAGGATCGCCGGTTTGAATCCCCTTCACACTACACATGCTCGCCCTTAAAGCCGTGTGGGCGTTATAACGTGACGATCAATTCCACTATTCATTGGTAAAAGAGTAGCCCAAGAGTTGGCGGTGGGTGGTAAATTAGGGACGGCTAGCGCAGATAGCCCTCGTGTAGCTTTGCGCGAAATTCAAAACAAACCAAACCAAAAACTTAACTTCCGCTGTTTTTAGTTTATTTCATTTTAGTAAGTAAATAAGAAATTTATCCAGATTAAATCCTCGGTGAAATATGTAAATACATGCAATAAGCTTTCGTTTGCTTATAACAGATGTTGCTATAAATTAATCATTTTTATGTTGGTGTAATTTTAAAATATTTTGAAAATTAATATGTTGATTAATTTATATCGGTTATTACTTTACTCAAGTAATTAATTTATGCGCTAGATTAACATTTTACAAAACATTTCTATTACATCTTTAAGCACGATATCACAAGAATTATGTACTTTACAAAGACATTTTAATGAATATAAAATTAATAACTTAAGGCTCGATGTGTGAATTAAGAAGTTTAACTGTTTTCATGACTATTTTGATTTAAGCCCAGTTAATCCATAACATATCACAAGTAATGCCGCCAATCTCAGAGGTTTAATTGTTTAGCATGATTCTTATAATTCATGTTTGGAATTGAGTTTCTACTTAATGCCAACTTAATGATATAATTTAAAACGAGTTTCCTTTCTTCCATTTATTTGCAAGTGAATTACCTTTATTTATATCTGAGCTTGTATTTAGAAACTTCCGGTATAACTAAGATCAGTCTCTATACGTGATTTCCCATTATGCTTAACCTTACTGCAAGAGAAAATGCGTGTTAATATAATCAATTATATGTTTCTCAACACTAGCTTGTTTCGTTTGGTTTGTTTTGAATTTTATAACGTATGTGGAACTAATTTGTTTTGGTTTTTAATTGTAAAACTAAATATGTTCTTCCATTCACCTGGTAACGTTATATAACAAGCATAAGCTCAACATTTGTTGTGAATCATCTACTAACGATATTTGAGCTTTATGACGTTTCGCATTTATTTCAATCACATATCAAAAATTTGAAGCTTACAAAATATCACAAAAATTGTAAGAACGAAACTGGCAATGTTATATAAAATGAACTTCACTGGAACTACCATTCATTCTGCTGAACTTTGACCATGAAAATGTCAGTGAGGTTGCGTATATAAAGTAATAAGATATGATGGTGAACATCAAACGGTGTGGTTATGTTTTTATGTTACAAGAATGCTATTATCATAACAGCGTTTTTTGTCACTCGTTATCCTTTAGTTGACAATTCACTGGCTGGCTCTGGAATAGAGTTTCAGCAGGGTAATAATTTGAAACATAACTTTCTGCTGAATAAAAGATACTCAGAGACAAAGAAAAAATAATTTATATAAGAGGTATTAAATACATGTTAATAGAACCTAGCATCCTGGTGGTAAGGGTGCTCTACTCACAATCTGTAGGTCGCAGATTCAGATCTCGTTAACGAACATGCTTGCCCTTTCAGTCGTTGGGTCGTTATAATCTGACGTAAAAATCTGAGTAAAAGCTATCAATAATACATATTCATTCAATGGCTTCCTTTTTTCAAAAGTATTTTCAATTTCATTAATTTAACATGGGTCAATATTTTATTTGTATTAATGATAAAATACGAATCAGTAATTACACAACTTAGAGTACATTTTTCTTCTACTTTGATTTTTTTTCCTCAAAGATTAGCGGAAAATGTGATTCATGAATTTCATAAAGGAAAGTTAATAAGTGGTATATTTAATATCATGGTTGTAGAAGCTTTTTTAAAATATTGCAATTGTAAATCAAGGTATGATTTGATTACAAGAAGGTGTGTGTGTGTGTGTTTTCTTAGAGCCCACCGAGGGGAATCGAACCGCTGATTTTTGGCGTTGCAAATCCGAAGACATACCGTTATACTAGCAGGGGATAAGTACAGGAATGGTTACTCAACAACTCGCTACTCCAATATAGATTGCGTTACAATACAAACTCTACATAGAACACAAACAGTAGTGAAACAATGGGTTATAATGCCTTGGAACTTTTATCCTAGGTATACATCATATACAAGCCTCTGTAGTATTGATATATTTTAATATATATATATACATACACGATATGATGTTTAATGAAGCTCAATGAAGACTGTGAAAATAAGCGTATACGTCGAATATGATGTTTCATTTTTATTTTGAGGGAGGAAAGTATGCTTTTCTATCACAGATTATTAACTCTACATCAGATTTAAGATATAAGTAATTGCTTGCCATAAACTGAAATTTAACTCAAAGATTACGATAACGTAAAAAAAGGGTTCTGCTTAATAACTTCTCGCACGTACACACCAAGAAATAACAATATATCTGAAATGTTATAAATTCTTATGCCTAATATTTTAATACTGTGCATACATATATTGTGTTAATTACAACAAAACCCCTCCCTTGTAATATTCGTGCAAACTTTGTCTTGGACTCAGTGTTTTAATATCTAACTACCACATGAGGCTAAAAACTTGTTTAGAGGTTACAGAGGGTTAAATGAAATTTATAAAATTATTTGCGTGTACTAATATGGTGACGTGTCGCACACAAGAAAAATATTGTCATTGGCAACATATTCAGTTTTGATTGTTGCTGTTTTAGCGCACAATGAGCTGTCTGCACTCTGTCCTTCACGGGAAATCGAATAACAAATTTTAGCATTGTAAGTCTATTGTTAGGCACACGTTTAGCGCATTCATATTATGTGTTGCGTGATAAGTGTGGAGGTTGTGCCAAAGATTCGCTGGAAGAATAAAAAGTTTATTTACTGATATTGTTTTTATGATTTATGTGTACAGTCCAGTGATGCTGGTAACACTCCCAAATATGGACTGTCTGGTAAATAGATTGGCAGCTATGTCATCATCATACTATAATGGAACTCTTACTTATGTGCATGATACTGGAAAAACTATTTTATTGCGTAATGCGCAACCTCCAACTTCGCGAAATTTTTATCCTGTATGCATGCAGATTTGCAATAGGGGTCACAGCTTTCCCGTTTCGCATCCTTTTTCCGTCACGGAGAACTTTATTTTCTCCATTTAAATGCACAGAAAAAAAATTGAGCAGCTAAATTTTCCACGCGTAGTGAAGGAAAACGAAGGTGAAGAGGTTGCACATATATTCAATGTTTACGGAGCTATAAAACGGCGAATAACGTCAGAAACAGTTCTTTATCATCAGTGTTTCAAGTATCTACCGAGTATTTAAACGAAAAAACTGTCGTTTGTGGCCAGAAATTGAGAAAAAAATGGACAAATATTCTCTAACGGTGCTATTTGTTTACAAACATGCTGGGTGCAAATATGATGTCATTAATACGTCCCATGCGGATTTAATTGTTTTTCACGAATTACAGAGTCACAAAGCAATGGCATTGTTATCCCTACCAGTTTCTGGCACCCCAAGTGAGCACTTGTGTTACGGATGATCGATCAGTTTGTATGATTATATATAGTTTAGTTGTGGTGATGATACTACCAGTTGTAGAAAGTCTTATAAATAGATTGGTAATTATATTTGTACATACTTATTATTGCTATATATATTTGGTTCACAGTAAATTTTCAACCATTTGACAACACGGCGACGCACTAGTCTGATTGAGAAAGAATATTCGTATATTTGAGTAGCAAAGGTAAGCAAAACATGACGCACACCAATTTAAAAAACCAATTTCCAGCATTGTTAATAATATAGAAAGGGAAAAATTGACACCCACAACTGGTGCAATCATTGCCAAGGCCTGCAGACTTGTCACCAAAGAATTCTTTCAATTCACCAACAAAGTATTTGCTACGAAGTTGCAGATACATTCAAATGAAGTGTCCAGAAAATAGTTCACAAACACACTGACCTTGTAAAGAAAATTAATCAAAACCTTACTCTTGTAAAGAAAATATAATTCCCAAAGACCTTACTCTTATAAAAATATAATTCACAAACACCTTGCCCTTGTGAAGAAAACATATTTCTAAAGACCTTACTTTAATAAAGAAAATGTAGTTTACAGAGACCTTGTATTTGTAAGAAAATGTGTAATTCACAAAGACCTTACTTTTATAAAGAAAATATAGTTTACAGAGACCCTATTGTACTGAAGAAAATATAATTCAGAAATGCCTTGCCCTTGTAAAGAAAATGTAATTTATAAAGACCTTACTCTTATAAAGAAATATTGAGCAAATACTGCATCATTTGCTCCCCAGATATGTTGGTAAAAAAACACAAAGGATAGAAAATTGTGTTAAAATATCTAGCACGTGAAACGTAAGCTTGTTTAATATCAGATGACGCCTATCTGTATTTGAAAGACTGCAGTTAAGAAACAGGTGATTTTCCATGGATTACGAGACGATAAAGACGGAACACATAAATATATGTAATCTAAAGGAATTTATGTTTTGCTTTTAGATCGTCACTGTTTGTTAAGTGATAGAAAACGTAAACTTCTTTAAGTATGCAGTAAAACAAAGTTAAAGTTCCTGCCGAGAGAGAATACTACCACCTATTATCCGAGAGAAGATTCATACACTGTATCTACAGTACACCATACAATAGCTGTGGCTACATTAGGATAAAACATGACTTCTCGTATATAAGTTTACAACTAAGTTTTGAAAAACCATGGCGAATAAAACCTTTTCTCCAACATACCTTTGAAAACTGAATCAGTTAACTTATTTGTATGTTTTAGAACTTCTTTCTGAAGACCGACGTCCATGCACAGTACAGAATTCACAATAAGTTTCTCAAGATGCGCTGTCTAAAAGTGACTTCGCTATCCTTTGCAAAAAAACACGTTACATTGGTAACAGTATTATTATAAAATAGGGTTTATCATGGCCATCAGACAGTCGATATAGGAGGAAGTAGTTTCAGTGGAAACATTGAACCCATAACATACGAATTAATTTTTGTATGTGAAGAACACACGCAATGTTATTTAATGTTATATAACATTTATACTTATATTTGAAAATTTTCCAAGCACATTCTAAAATGAATGAAATAGCAAAAAACTCATGTTTACACTTTTATTAATGTTATGTACTTTATTTTACATTACAATAGCCCACTTATACATACTAATGTCTTACTTTCAGCTATAAGTTATATCAAGGTATTAAATGTTACTAAAATGTATGTATTTTAGCCTTAAATTCTAGAACTATTTCCCCTAGTGGCGGAATGTCTACGAACTTACATCGCCTGAAAGAGGGAATCGATATCTGTGGTGAGCAGAACACAGATAGTCTTTTCTGTAGCTTTATGCTTAATAAACAAAATCAGAAACAGCTAAGCAATTTTCACAGTCTGTCACAAGTATTTCATGGCCATATTGTTTTCTAGTTACATACTTATTTCGTTTTTTTTGCTCCACAGTTAACGGATTATAAATGGTAGATGTAGATGAACACTAATTGTCATTGTATTCTTAGCATTAGTTCTACTGGACAGGCAGACATTATTATTATTCACCTTTGAATGTCTCTAAATGTGTCAGTCTTTATACTACTAGTATCACTAGGCTATTTGAAAAAGGTACTGAAACAAACTACAAAATATAAATCGATTCCTAACACAACCAATAAATGCTGTTCTACAAGTTATACGTTTATATTGTTATTTTTATGCGTGGTTTTGAAGTAGCGATTTTAATATTTTAGTCATAGAGTGGTGGACCGATTGGTAAATATGAGAAATGTATTGAGGAAGAACAGATTATCAGTAGTTAATTGAATAAATGGGTTGATAAACAATGGATAGATATAAACTAAATATATGAGTGATGGTACAGAAGTATCCTGAATAGAACGGTGAGCAGAACGAACGACTATAGTTTACCATAGGAGTGATGGTGTTTCAAGTAAGTTAACTGAAAGCGTGTCTGATGAAAATTTTGAGTGAAATTGACGAAAGACGGGTAGGTATTGATTCAATAAATAATTTTACTCTTTAAATTACAAAAACGTTTTTGGATAAGTGGAAGGTTTTGTGGGCTATATTTTAAATTTATAGTAGAATATGGATTATTTAGAAGGTTAGCATCTCATCGATGTACAGATAGGTTAATTAAAGGAATCATAAAATATGGTGCTAAGACGTGGTATGAAATAAACCACGCCCATTTCATTTACATGTGATAGAAATAAGAAAAGGGCAACGTAAAACTTAAATTTATTAATTTTGCTACGAAGGTGATGTATCCACTAAAGTCTCTATTATGACAACCTTCATGATGTACGTGTGGTACGCACGTGCAAGCCTTTCTCAAACAATTTCACTCATATCGTTCCTGATTTTAAAAATTTCTGTGTATTTTTAAGCTATTACGTTCAACATCACACCAAAACTTTAAACTCAACTTTATTTTTTAACTTCTACATCATTTATTTGTTGTTCGTGTAGTTTTAATAATGCTATTAAGGGACAGTCTAGCTATGGCAAGAAATACTGATAAACTATATTGTTTTAGTTAACTTAAGAAGTTAACATTTTAAATACTTGCTGTAACTTTATCAAACTTTGTTGGATTTTTGTTGTTGTTGTTGTTAAGAATGTTTTTGTGAGATTTTCGTTTAGTTTTCTTAACTTCATTATTTAAAGATGTAAAAAATGTCTGGGTGATTTTTCACAAGACAGAATCGGTGTGAGTTAAATTTAAGTCTATCGAAACTTACCTATTCTATGTATATATACTGAGACTTAATTTTGTACAGAACTATAAGATAGAGAATAAGAGATAAACTAATAGCAAAAGGCTTAGAGTAAGAATACCTTAATATTTTATACTTGTGCACATATGTAATATATATAATAATAAGAAAGACAATAATTACAGTGATATGCATTAATGGGGGAGGCAGTCAAACTGTCTCGAAGTTGAAAGTTCAACCTTCAATATAATATTTGGACACAAGTGCCAGAAGTGAAAGGGTTAAAGCTGTGGAACGTTTTGCACCCACATCTCCCATTTTCTCCCTTTTTTAAGTATATGAGGCCGAAGAAATCGGGGTTAAAACCAGATAGACGGTTTAACCCCAAAGTAGTTTGGATCTTACCTTCTGCCGATACCTAAAAAAACAGGACATGTTACATAATGACTCACCCTGTTATTTGTGCCCTGGTGCAGGATGTTTGTTTCTCAAGTATAATCCTGTTAATCTATTTATTTATTTGTTTATTTTATTTTACAACATTTTATTTTACAAAATTACATCTAATTATATTTCATGTAATGCTTGGATATGATATGTAAAATTTAAGCTATTTTTTCCTTTAATGTAATTTGTGTCAAAACGTTTTTCAGTTTAATTAAATAATTATATATGTATATGTATCTATATTATAACCAAAATTTTTAAGCGATAAACAAAACGCATTAACATGAAACAAATCGCGCTGTTTATTTAAAATATATATATATATATATATATACATGGTAAAGGATTCTTCTGCCAAAGAAGATAATGACCTCAAACATTCATCCAACATGATTTGATAGATTTGATATTTAATGAATTAGAAACCTGACAAATAAAAAGTGACTTCTAAGGAAGAACTTTATGAAAGTATATTAGAGACATTTGGAGTAAAAGTTCAAAGAACGTTTTGATCGAGTATGTTGCAACAATACCTAAAAGACTGTCACTGAAACAAAAGGAGGACACGTCAAATATTAATTGCTTGCTGAACTCAAGCACTTCTACTGAGTTTCTGTTGTACTTAGAAAATTAATAGAAATGTGATGTTCTACCTGTGATTTACCTTCCATTGTTTTTTTAAAAGTAACCTGAAATCTATTTTTTGTCCTTGTTTGTTTTGTTTTTTTGAATTTCGGACGAAGCTACTCGAGAGCTATCTGTGCTAGCTGTCCCTAATTTAGCAGTGTAAGACTAGAGGGACCACCCACCGCCAACTCTTGGGCTACTTTTTTACCAACAAATAGTGGGATTGACCGTCACATTATAACGTCTCCACGGCTGAAAGGGCGAGCATGTTTGGCGCGACGGGGATGCGAACTCGCGACCCTCGAATTACGAGTCGCACGCCTTAACGCGCTTGACCATGCCGGGCCCTTTTTGGCTTTGTCTTAACACTTTTGCATAGTACTTTAAATATATGTATTTTTCAAATATCTTACCTTAAGAGTTACATTTACAATTAGTAAAACAATTAGGAGAAAACTTAAAATATGTCCACAATAACAATAAAATTGAAAAAACAAAGATACAGGCAATAGAAGTAACAAATCTGATGATGAATCTGGTATTTAAAAAAAACAAGTTTTATAAGTGAAATAAACTGTATTTAACAAAAACTAGAATAATCTATGGAAATGTTCAGGACATTTCCTTGACATAACTTAGAATTATAGTTTATTTTCTTATAACTAATGTATAATGACAAATCCTTAAACGAGGCCCCTATTAGGTTACCTGGTTTAGCTATACGTCACAAACATGGTTCCATTTAAGTTACCTAATATAATGAGATATTAAAGTCATAGTCCGTTTTAGTTTACCTTTACTGTAATGATACACCAAGAACATGGGCTCTTTTTAGGTTAGATATGGTAATGAGACATGAAAAGATGGCCTCTGTTAGGATAACTGATGAAGTGAAATACCATAACATTTCAGGAAGACATCTTTAATGAAACATTACAACTGTAATTCCTTTCGGAAAGAAAGTATTGCAGTAAAATATGTAATATCACTTGCATACGTAATGGAGTAAAATCCTAATATTAACAAACCATGGTTCTTCTCAGGATGAATTAACTGTGTCTTATGGGTATGTAAACTTTGACAACGGGATAAAAACTTCATTATTTCGTGTTTATTATATAAGTAAAAATATTTTAAAATGTTTTTATTCCTCTTCAGATTTTTAAATGTTTTATTTTAAATCACAGACAAAAACTTAATGTGTAAATGATAATTATTTATTTTGTTTATGTCATTTGATTCTGAATAAATTGTTTGTACAAACATTAAAATCGTTAGAACGAATTATTCTCTTGTTACAATTTAAACACCGAAAGCTAAAGAACTATTAGAAACCAATAAAACTAACGTTTGTGATAAAACTAATATAAACCGCAATTGTATGTTTTTACATTCGTCTTAGTTTCTTCGTTTTTAAACTCACAATCAGAGGCGTATAAAAATAGCATTTGATATATATATATTTTTTGTCTTCCGTAAGTTTATGTCCGAGAGATCTTACGTATAAAATCAAAACTCTTCAGTTGGGCTACACGATAAAATATTCTCTGAAACGCTATTTTTATATATACAGCATGATACTTTAAAAGTCTTAAAAAGTCAAACGAATGTAAAGAAAAGAACATATGCAGTTTACGCGATTTTATTACAAATTTTAGGCTCATAAGTTTAAAGTTATTCATACTCACAAAGTAACGAGCTTCAGGTACTAATGTACAAGAAGTGTCATGTTCACAATGTAATTCAGTTTATATGGAAGCACTGATGTATAATAAACGTAGTTTCCAGAAAATAGCGTATTTTATGATATTTTATTAGTATATTTTATGATAATGTATCAGAACTAATTTAAATTGTATTAGATTTTAGATAGAGAAGATAATATATCAGGACTGTAATACGTCGAATGAAATAGATTTCAAATAGAGGCGTTACTGTTTCAAAGCATTCATACTTAGAATGTTTTAGAACTCATAATTGTACTGTCACACCCATAATGCACTTCAGTTTATACAGAAGCGTTAATATATCAGAACTGTCATATTTATACTGTATTAAAGTTTAAATAGAAACAATAATTACTTAAAATATTTAAATTTAAAAAATAACTACAATATAAAAAAGAAAATAATATAAAAGTATGTTATATCGTCTCATAAAAAAACATTCACAAGATTACTCCAGTATGTTCATAAATAAATTTGTTATTAAATAATAATAAATTAACCAATTTTTTCATTAATATTCATACAGTTTAAATCTATTTTAACATATAATAATTTTCAATTCCTACGTTAGGTCCGCCATGGCCGGGTGGTTAAGGTACTGGCCTCTTAATCTAAGAGTCGCGGGTTCAAGTCCCTGTCAGACCAAACATGCTCAACCTTTCAGCCGTGGGAGCTCTATAATATGACGATCAATCCCACTATTCATTGGTAAAAGAGTAGCCCAAGAGTTGGTGATGGTCTTACAGTGCTAAATGAGGGACGGCTAACGCAGATTGCCCTCGATGTAGCTTTGCGAGAAATTAAAAAAACAACAACAAATAAATTCGTATATTTATTTACATTAATATTATGCATAAAACTTTTTCGGTTATTTTCTTTTAAAATAATAATAAATGTTAATTAAAAACACTGAGAATCTGAATTGGTTACCTTAATGAGAACGGAAATGAACTGATATTATTAGTTAGTGTTGGGTGACCACTGAAAATGTATATTAGTTATTGTTGGATGACCAATGAAAATGTTTTTAATAAAGTTCGTAATCCGTGGTTCCGGCATCGAGAATTTTAAAGTTTTCTAGATGTAATGTGTGCTTGTTATCCTTACCATGCAATCAAATACAAGACTCAAGTGGATTACTTAGCTTACATCCGTTTCTTTTCTTGCTGAAATTCCCATGTGCTCGTATTTGTAAGTCAAGTGTAGTTTTATCAAAATAGTTAACGTTACAGTTACCAAAAGTGTATTTATATACGACATCAAAGCGCATAGGAATGGTTAGAATATTTGTAGTTTAAAACGTATTTTTATGTTTGAACTTAAAACTGCGATTGCCAATGAGAAGAATTAGTGTATATTCTTGGAGTGTGTGTGACGTTTTGAAAAGTTCTACCTCAACTGTTAAAATTCTTCGTGTGATACAGTGTAAAAAATTGAAATTATAACCATTTGTTTGTAACATGCCACGAATTTTTTGAAGTTTCTGAGTGAAGACAGAATTAGTTAAAACAGATATTATATGTTCTCTTTAGAAGATTTAGAACAAGGTTATATTTGAAGGAGTCTGGTATGAAACTGTCGAACGAGTGTATAAGGCAGTAAATGTTTTCTTGTGGTAAATAGATGTGACAAAGAGATTGTTTTATTTTGTTTAGCTAAGTTACTGTTTCCTTCCACCTCACATGTAATGTTTATACATTAATCATGTAAATTTAGAAATTATAAGAATTTCTTGGTGTGATCACAGTTGTGAAAATGTAAAAATGTATCATTGACATGTAATCTGTGTAATGCTGGTTTATAAAAAATTGGGTACTTATCTATCCATTGACATTCGTAATAATACAGAAAAATATTTGTAAAGGTTAAAGGTCAGATGTAGAGGTGATCCCATCGCGACTCCGTTCATCTGGTTGCAATTAAAAGGAAGGGATTGTCCGTGAGGGTCAGTTCAGTAACCTCTTAGATAGGGTTAGAGTGCAGGGTATTTTTTGGAATGAAATCGCTTTTACTACTTATTTTGTTTGCTTCCTCAAGTGGGATGTTAGTGAATAAAAACTGCGAGTCAAAGCTGGCCATAATCAATTCGTCTGCGTTAGAAACCTTAGATATCTCTCGAGCATAGGGTGTTGTTTTTGTTTTGAATTAAGCACAAAGCTACACAATGGGTTACCTGTGCTCTGCCCACCACGGGTATCGAAACCTAGATTTTAGCGTTGTAAGTTCGCAGACATACCGCTGAGCCACTGGGGGGCTTGAGCATAGGAAAAAAATATTTCACAATAAGTTCGTTTTTGGTTAGTTTGTTTTGAAGTTCGCACAAAGCTACTCGAGGACTATCTGTGCTAGCCGTCTCTAATTTAGCAATGTAAGACTAGAGGGAAGACAGCTAGTCATCACCACCCACTGCCAACACTTGGGCTACTCTTTTACCTACGAATAGTGAGATTGACCGTCACATGGTAACGCCCTTACAGCTGAAAGGGCGAGCATGTTTTGGTGCGACCGAGAT